>NW_025951338.1:0-17354 GCF_023119035.1 Salvia hispanica | reverse complement strand
GCTGCTGACGTGGCAGAGAGAGAGAGTGGCTGTCCTATGGCTGGCCGATTTCTATTGTGGATGCTCCTTTGCACCCTAAGTGTCCTATTTCCTTCTTAATCTCAGCCCTTGGATCCTTAAATTGGATGGTTGTGATCAATGCATTATTAGTTTATAATGTTGCATTATTAGCCGTGCATTATTAGAATGAAAATGTGCATTATTAGTCTATAATGTTGCATTATTAGCCGTTGTGCATTATTAGAATGAAAATGTGCATTATTAAATTACACGTGGCATTAATCTAACCGTCAAATGACAAAATCGTGGGGCTAGGATTAAGAAGGAAAAAGGACAAAAGATATGAAAAGGATTTGAATACATCCATATATATATATATATAGGTTCACGATCAATTGAGATTTTTTAGGGTAATTGAGAAATGAGATGCAATATCAGCCACACATTTTTATTAAATGAGTGGTCCAGATTTTGCCACACAAAAATTATTTTAAGATTAATTTATCATGAAAGGGTATAATTGTAATTTATGTTTTAATGGAAAGAGAGGAAAATCCCTCCCAGATTCGCCAGTCCTGTTTATCCCCACCGCCAAAGCTTCTCAGCCTAGCAAATTATCAAATTCATCGCACTTCTATGAATTTCTTCGCCAATTCGGGGTTTTTATTTTCAATTTCGTCACGGATGGAACGATATAGGATATTGGACGATAAAAATGGCGAAGTGGAATTCGATTCCAGATCAACGGCGGAATCATCATCATCGCCGTCGAGATCACTGCCGATTTCGACCTCGCCATCCGATTCCACCGGCTCTGGTTCTTACGACGACGAAACGGAGGCTGACTCCTTCTCCGCCGCAACGTCTCCTTCACCACCGCCTGCAGGTACGGCAGATCGTAGATCTGCGCTTCCTCGAATCTGTTGCCTTCTCCGACGACGCGGCGGAGCTCTTCCTTCTCCACCGAGTGGCCGAGTAGCTCCACCATCGCCCACTCGATCGTGCTGCTCGTCATCTCCGATCCGGCGAGGAACACCTCCTGCGGTAAATTGAATCTCAATTTCGTTGAATTAGGAGTTTAATTAATCGTTTAATTTCTATTGAGTGTTTGAATCTTGACAGTGAGAGTGTGACGGTTAATGGAAATGAGTACAGGCCTTTAATTGGTGGAGAGGTCACTGAATCTCTTTCAGTTATAACTTGCAATGTCTCGGTGTTTTCCCTCCCCTCCCCCTCCCCCCTAGATATGAGTTGGAGGGAAGATCTGATCATGTGAATTTGATCACAGAGGTTTGTGTGGATAATCAAACTGGCTGATATGCTGAACAATTTCTTCAACATTTGAAGTTTCGAATGATATTGCATTGCCGATGTGTGTTATTTGATGTTTGTCTTAAAACAAAACAATTTCTAGTTACCATCTGCTGATTCAGCTCAATTTCATTCGATTTGTTGACCGAGAAATCGTTGATTGCATGCCAATAGAAGTCGACGTCGGTGAAAGCTGTTGACATTTTGCTATAAGTTGTTGAAATTTGATATTCTGGCTATTGATATGAGAATTATAAGTGTTATTTTTTAGTTGTTGACATTTTAATACGGGTTGTTGACATTCGCTAATCTCGCTATTGATATGTGAATTATAAAAGTTATTTTTTAGTTGTTGATATCTTGTTAAAAAGTTATAAAACATATCACAAAACTTGCAGTGAGTTCAAGGAGATGCAGAAAACAAGATATTGTCTTAATAATGAACAAAATTAATTCCTATTCTGATAAGTTGTAATGTCAAATCATTAGTTTCTACTGATATGAATACCTCTTCGAGTACAAAGGACCTCATTTAACTGTGAACAAAAGTGAAGGTGAGCTGAACTCACTCCTCCATACGATTTTCCACTGTCTCTGGTTTGGAAACCTTGATCTTGATACGTAAGGTGAGTGACAAATCGCGTAAAAGAGCACCTGGAGCTTTGACGAATGGAAATGAGTGCAGGCCTTTAATTGGTGGAGAGGTCACTGAATCTCTTTCAGTTATAACTTGCAATGTCTCGGAGAGGTTTGTGTGGATAATCAAACTGGCTGATATGCTGAACAATTTCTTCAACATTTGAAGTTTCGAATGATATTGCATTGCCGATGTGTGTTACTTGATGTTTGTCTTAAAACAAAACAATTTCTTGTTACCATCTGCTGATTCAGCTCAATTTCATTCGATTTGTTGACCGAGAAATCGTTGATTGCATGCCAATAGAAGTCGACGTCGGTGAAAGCTGTTGACATTTTGCTATAAGTTGTTGAAATTTGATATTCTGGCTATTGATATGAGAATTATAAGTGTTATTTTTTAGTTGTTGACATTTTAATACGGGTTGTTGACATTCGCTAATCTCGCTATTGATATGTGAATTATAAAAGTTATTTTTTAGTTGTTGATATCTTGTTAAAAGTTATAAAACATATCACAAAACTTGCAGTGAGTTCAAGGAGATGCAGAAAACAAGATATTGTCTCAATAATGAACAAAATTAATTCCTATTCTGATAAGTTGTAATGTCGAATCATTAGTTTCTACTGATACGAATACCTCTTCGAGTACAAAGGACCTCATTTAACTGTGAACAAAAGTGAAGGTGAGCTGAACTCACTCCTCCATACGATTTTCCACTGTCTCTGGTTTGGAAACCTTGATCTTGATAGGTAAGGTGAGTGACAAATCGCGTAAAAGAGCACCTGGAGCTTTGACGATTGAAATGCTCTGTTCCAGTTCCCTTGCTGCATCTCTCTGCAACTGGGCCTTCTTCGGCTTCAGTCTGTCCAGATTCACAAGGCACGTAAGTAGCTAGTAACACCGTGTTTATCTTTGATATCTTTGTTGCTATTTTGTGTTGTTGTTTGGTGTGTTACTGGAATTGCTTTGAAGTGATATGAAGTAAAATGAGTTAAAATAACTGCAATTGATCACTAGTTAATTGATGAGGAAATTATTGAATCTCGCTTTGGCAAAGGAGTTAGATAATAGAGTATATTATTGATGAATGTAACTGATTTACGTAGGTGAGGTAAGAGAAGCGTATGATAGGGTAGGATTTGAAGTGGTTACTGTTCGAATTACTGATTGCCTTTTTAATTCGAAATTTGTGAATTCATTTGTTAATTATGTGGATTCGAGTTTTCTAAAATCGAAAGCAAATTACAATTAATTTGTGAAATATATGGATGTAGCTTTTAATTCGATTGTGTTGCTGGAATTTTTGAGTTGTGTAGATAAGGTGTTTGTGATATTGCCTAAAATATTATTGTTGACATAAATTATATAAGTTGTTGACATGAAGATGTTTATTTTTGACATGAATTATATAGCTCGTTGACATAATAACGTTTGTTGTTGACATAAATTATATAGGTCGTTGGCATAAATTTTATGAAAAATGTTGTTGACATAAATTATATGTAAAACGTTGTTGTTGACATAAATAATATAGGTCGTTGACATGAAAATATTTATTATTAACATTAATTATTTGTAAAATGTTGTTGACATAATAGTTGACATAAATAACGTTTGTTGTTGACATCGTAGTTGACATGAATAATGTTTGTTGTTGACATCGTAGTTGACATGAATAATGTTTGTTGTTGACATCGTAGTTGATATGTGAATTATAAGTGTTATTTTTTAGTTGTTGATATTTTAATACGAGTTGTTGACATTCGGGCTATTGATATGTGAATTATAAGTGTTATTTGTTAGTTGTTGACATTTTAATACGAGTTGTTGACATTCGATATTCTTGCTATTGATATGTGAAATATTAGTGTTATTTGTTAGTTGTTGACATTTTAATACGAGTTGTTGACATTCGATATATTGATATGTGAATTATAAGTATTATTTATTAGTTGTTGATATTTTAATACGAGTTGTTGACATTCGATAATGTGGCTATTGATACGTGAATTATAAGTGTTATTTTTTAGTTGTTGACATTTTAATACGAGTTGTTGACATTCGATATTCTGGCTATTGGTATGTGAATTATAAGTGTTATTTGTTAGTTGTTGACATTTTAATACGAGTTGTTGACATTCGATATTCTCGGTATTCATATGTGAATTGTAATTATTATTTGTTAGTTGTTGACATTTTAATACGAGTTGTTGACATTCGATATTCTCGGTATTCATATGTAAATTATAAGTGTTATTTTATTGAATGTTAAAGATTTGAAGATTTGAATGTTGAAGATTTGAAGATTTGAATGTTGAAGAGATTTGAAGATTTGAATGTTGAAGATTTGAAGATTTGAATGTTCAAGAGATTTGAAGATTTGAATGTAGAAGATTTGAAGATTTGAATGTTGAAGATTTGAAGATTTGAAGATTTGAATGTTGAAGATTTGAAGATTTGAAGCTAGAGTTTTAGAGAGGATTTTAGAAAATGATTTCAAATACAATTTAATGAAATGACAATTATACCCCCGTGTTGACATAATGTGATAGTTGTTGACATTAAGTTAATCTTGTGAATTAGTGGCTGAGATTGCATCTCATTTCTCAATTATGCCCAAAAATCTCATCCTAACAAGACCCTATATATATGTGTGTGCTGTGCTGAACTAGAGACCAAATCTGGGCCATTAAATCTAGTTTTTTTGATGAGATGTGCTGCTGTGAAAATTTTTTCGGCTTCATTACAAGCCCATTTTACTTCATTATATAGGTTTATTACTTCATTCTGTACGTAATACCTTGAAACTACAACATGTTTTTACTTGCTTCCAATAGGTTTTGAAATGATTCAACATATGCTTCATTCAAATTCATTGACGTGGGTTTTTGCTTGATTAACATTTAAAAATGCAATTTATTCAAGTGAGTTTATTACTTCATTCAGAAACGTTATTACTTCATTGGATAAGATTTTTACTTCATTCCCGTAGGACTTCAAATGCTTCTACACATACTTCATTCCAATAATTTATTACATTATTCCATGTGTTTATTAAACCATATTAGCGCCATGGCGTTGGTGATAGATATTGTAGAGAGAAAGAACGGCACGCGACGGCGAAACCACATTTACGTACTGGAATGAAGTAAAAACCTATTGGAATAAAGTAAAAACCTACTAGAATGAAGTAATATATTCGGGAACGAAGTTAAATCTTCGTAACATGTTAGTATGACTTATTTACCTTTAGATGAATTAAAATAGGCTCGTGATGAAGGCGAAAATAATTTATAAATTTCTGTATCTTATCCATAAAAAACTAGATCTAAAAGCCCTAATTTGGTAGGGTTCGGTGGTTCGGTCTTTAAGAGTGGATTTGTGGATAATGGGACTATATATATATATATACATATATATATATATATAGGGTTTTGATCTATGAAAACCAGATTTAAATGCAGAAACGCAGAACCATATCATACGTAGGGCATTTTTAGGTCATAGTTAGTTTATTTTTAGGTCATAGTTAGTTTATTTTTAGGTCATGCTAACAAAGCATGACCTAAAATGATCTTAACATGATATTAAACCCAAATATTATAATATGACCTAAAACTGCTTAATTATGACCTTCCGTATTTTTGGTTAATTATTGACCATTAGATCATCTAATCCTAGGGCTAACATTTGGGCTGCATTTCTGGATTTAAACACATACTTATTTTGATCATCTCCCTATATAGGGTTATATATATATAGGGATGTATTCATATACTTTTCCCATATTTTGTTCATTTTCCTTCTCAATCTCCACCATTCATTATCAAGATCTAAGGGCCGAAAATAGGGCCTGGTTGAATTAATTTTATTCATTAAAAAATTGGTAAAGGGCGTTTAGGGGATACTACTTTACGTCGGTTATGGAAAGTCCATGATTCTCTCCTTCACAAAATATTCCAGCGGTTTTTGTCAAGAGATTGCAGAATTATTCAAGAGATTATAGAGATTACTGAATTATTTCTTCTCAATTATTTCAAGAGATCATCCATTCAATCAATCCAGTGGTTTTATTCTCCATTGAAGAAATTTCTGGTTGTAAAAAATCTTGCGTGAGTTGCATTGAAGAAATTTCCGGTTTTGTTTCTTCTCAATTATTTCAAGAGATCATCCATTCAATCAATCCAGCGGTTTTATTCTTGTGAGTTTCGGTTTTATTCTCCATTGAAGAAATTTCTGGTTGTAAAAAATTATTCATATAATTTTTTGTTGTAGTATATCAGTTTGCAATGGTGATGAACTCCCTACTGTTATCATCATTTTGAACGTGTTATTCAACATCTTTTTTATTCAAATTGCATCTAGTTTTTTATGTATTTCCAAGTTGTTATTTTTTTTTCTATTACAAAACCTATTTTCCATCGAAGGCGTCTGGTGTTTAGGGTTTTCGTCACAAAACCAAATTGTTGGTCCAGCAAATCCACTAGATCACGCGGTCTAGGAACTCGTTGGTCGTAGGAAATCCTGGTCGTCGGACACACAGAGCACTCTTTCAAAAAAAACCCTCAACCATTTTACTAAACCTAGTATAGGGAAGTAGGGATCGATCCCACAGAGATGGATGCGTAATAATCGTGTTCAAGGATTTGGACTTGTTTTTGGGGTTGGCTGCTGCCACGCATTTTTCTTGGGTTGAGGAAAAAATAAACTTGACTTGGGAATTTTAAAACGGCTACGCTAACAACTAGACCTAGGCGAAGCAACAAAGAAAACTATGCAAGGAAAATTAACCGCACAATCACTAGATCTAAAAGAAAAACTACTCTAATTACCTAGACCTGGGAAACAAACTGACTGTGGGGACCATGACTGAAAAAGCAGAGTACGGACGAAAAGCTGGCAGAATAACTAACTCTGGTACTAACTAACAGCGACATCATCTTCTTCAACCAAATTGCGTAAAAACTCATAAGAAAAACAACATGAACGAAATCAGAGCAGAGCAAACTAAATCTAAACCAATTTGATGCATAACAACAAGAACTAAACAGATCCAGAGATGCTAGACGAAGTAAAACAGGAAAACAAGCGGAAAACTCAAATCCATCCAACAACTCCCCTTTCTCACTTTGGATCCAACCTCAGACGCTAAATCCACTCCGGATCCAAGCGTCCGACACAAACTCCAACCAACAGAAACATTTCATAACTTCAGATTTTAACGACAACCTCCAATAAATCAACAATCCACAGATCTATCACCAAATTCCCAGATCGAGTACCACAACATCAAAATAAAAACAGAGATCGACATAAAACTTGTTAAAATAAACTCTCAGCAGCAAGATCTACGTAAATCAACTTGAAATATCACAAATAAACGCAAACCAACAGAAGCGAAAGGATAACAAGTAACATCAACAGCCAAGTCGACTCCCAAAAGTGAAGTTCGACCGCAAAAGTGCAAAAACAACTGAAATTTAAAGAGATTGTATCTTCGCCCACACGCGGACGGTGTTGCAACTGAAACTTCTGAAGAAATGAACCCTTCGTGACCCAAACTACCCCAGATCTCCCATTCCCAAGTGTGTGTTGTGTGTATGAGCTAAGAGTGAGCAAAAAAAAGTGATAGATTCCTCCTTTTGTGTGTTGCATGCTCTTCTATTTATAGGCGTTGGAGTGGGGCCCAGCGAGGTATAGATAGACTTTGTTGCCCTCAGCTACTGACTCCCTCCGTCACGCCTTCTTTTCCTTTTAAGTCTGCTCATTTCACTTCATTCCTTCGCTAGATTGTTTCCTTCAACATTCCCTCGATCTAGCGATTCTATCACACACCTGGCTTAGAAAACGTGTTAGACCCAGCAAAATGTAACGCTTTTCACCATATAACCGATGCATGAAATTAGCCTTATCAAACTGCTCACACTTAAACCATACTTGTCCTCAAGTATAAAGACAAGAAAAGAAAAAGAATAAGGCGAATTTCAAGCAAGGTTATCCCCTGACCGACTCCTTGGACTCTAGACAGACTCCTAGACCTAGACACAATTAAAAACTTAAAAAGTTTAAGAAAAACATACAAACACATAAACACATATGCATGAGCTAGCTTCAACTTTTAGGCAACCGTCCCCACAAGATTAAGGTCAATTCAATAGGTTGCACTCCTCCAAATAGGCCCTTTCCCTTCCTCTACCTAGCCAATCTGTCAGCTTGTCAAGATAGCCTTTTACTTACCCAATTGTTGGATTCACTCGATCACTCATTCCTCACCAGGGATGTTAGGATCGATTCTCTCTTAAGTTAATGCTACACCACTGAAGCGTCGGGTTATGAGAGTTCCTCCTTTCCTGGGTCAGGCTATTATCATTCCTACCTTTTAGACAACTTCCCCCTGGACTTCGTCCAGCTTATTCCTCCTTATATATATATTTTTTATATTCCTCCTTTTATATATATATTTTTTTTTTTTTTTTTTTTTTTTTTTTTCTCTGGACTTCGTCCAGCTTATTCCTCCATTTCTCCTCTCTTCTGGACTTCGTCCAGCTTATAACACCTTACCCTGGACTTCGTCCAGCTTATACCTTCATAACCCAATTTCCCATTTTTCTCCTTCACAACTCTTCTCCCTAAGCATTCAGTGGTGGCCCTTAAACATGTGTTAGCTCGAAGTTATCTAAGGCTTATAACTCACTATTATAGTAGGGCTTCACAACTAAGTAAGTAGAGGCATCCTCCATCGTTCTCGCTTCACTCAGATTAACTAGGCTTATTACAGGAAAAAGCTTCTAAGTTGAAATGCCTCCTATTTTCAATTACTTTCACTAAGGGGATCATGCCGTATTATATTCACTGGCTCATGCGACAAAACTTAGACCTACAGACTCTTAACATGCAGACAAAATAATGCATTGACTCCTCTCCCCCTCCCACTTCACTCAAGCTTGTCCCCAAGCCATCGTCGTGAAGGGGGGAAACAGAGAGATCAATGCAAAACAACAAAACAGGTTATAAAAACAGAAACTTCTCACACTTAGACCAAGCATTGGGCTAAGTGGGAGAAAAGCACAATAAAACAGAAAATACAAACTTCTCACACTTAGACCACGCAGTGGGCTAAGTGGGAGAAGACACAAACAATTATAAAACACACATAGGTAACAGAAATAAAAAAAAAAAACTAAAAGCATGAAAATTAAAAGTTACTTGGTCATGGGATGGTGATTCACTTCTGGGGCTGGCTCCCTCGAGAGCCAGACTGGGGTGGGATTCCGGGTCGGGTCATTCTTACTTTCTTCTTTGCTGGCTGCTCCAGCTCTTCCTCCTCCTGTGCTGATTGTTCGAGTACTGGCTTCCTCACTATAGACTTTGATTTAGATGGGGCTGGAACTTGTTTGGGAACGGGCGGGGAGATCAACTGCTTGAGCGATTGCTGCGGTTGCCTGACGGAGGGACTGCTCTGAATGGGCTGCTTGACTTCACTGCTGGACCCAGGAGTTGCCTTCGACTGGGTCAAGGGGAGCGTCTGCTGCAGCCACTTCAACATTTTCATCGAAAGCTCCACCGCTTCCGTCATTCGCTCATTTTGTTTGGCGCACTTCACCGCCAAATCTGCAATGTTGCCCCTCAGGGTCTTCACTTCCTCCCGATTCCCGTTCAATTCCTTTCTGATCCCACCAAGTTCCTTTATCATTTCCCTCCTCATTAACTGCATCTCCTTCTTCACATCCTGGACTTCCTTACGTAGCTCTTCAACCTCTTCACTTGGCATGGCTTCCTCGGCTTCCTCAGGCTCTGCTTTCACCTTATCTCCCAACGAGTAGAAGAGAGTCTTGGTGCCATGAGTCTGCAGCAACCCCTTGTTGAAAAAATAATCAACACTGAACACTTCCGGGGGTTCGCACATGACTACCAACGGAGCGGCCTTGGCAATCTTCATTTCTATGTTTCGTTGGAGGTAGGCGCCGAGGAGGTGGCAGGTATACATATGACGCGCAGGGTTGCTCGTCATTTGGTGGCATGCCTGAGCCAGCCAATAGCCTAGGTGCACCTTCACGCCTTTCGCCATGCACCATGTGAAGTAGAGGTCGGTAGTTGTAAGAGCTGAATTAGCGGTACCCATCAAGTTGTAACTGACAAACGTCTGAGCAAAGCGGAGAATTCGGTCTTCAATGTGGGAGGCTTTGGAGTAGCTGGACTTAAACGTTCCCGCCTTGGGGTGCGTGATCAGTTCCCATGCCGTTTGCACCTTGAAACCGGGCGTGTTCTTCGGCACTCCAACCATCCTCTCATTCCATGCCCCCTCTTCATCCTCGGCTTGGGTAAACAACCCCATCCGCAGAGACCATTCCCGAATGCTCATCTCATATTCTTCATTAAAAAGCCTGAACGTTATTGAATCCGCGTCGAGATCAGTGGTGTTCTTCAAACGAAAGGTGGAGAAAAACTCCCTTGCTAGATCCACGGGCACCCTCTCCTGGCTGTGCTGTAATAACCACTCAAACCCTATCGAATAGATACAAGCACGGAATTCCTTGTCACATGCAATCATTTTAAGCTCCCTTGAGCTGTACTGCTTCCCAGATTTGGCCATCTTCCCAGCGCTACATCTTTCCTTGTACACTGCGGTCCTCTTCTGGTCGTCGAACTGCCTCATCTCCTCTAACAACTCTTTAGTCAGCCAGACTTCCGGACGTCCTGGAATAGGCTCTTCTTCAGCTTCTTCAGATTCATAATCGGGCTCAGGGATGGGCTCGTCTTGTTCCTCGACAGAGGGATCCTCGGTTATAGGGGAAAGGGTCTCCTCGACCTCCTTGACGGAGGGAGCTTTCCTTGACCGGGTAGATGAGGTCGCCGCCGCCTTTCCTTTCCTCGCCCTTTCCTTGGCCAGGCGGCGTTCCTCTGCCTCTGCAGCATCAGGAACTAAGTCATCGACTTCATCGAGGAGACTCCTCCTGGTGCGCCTCCTTTCTGCCCTCTCATCTATCTTAGGTTCATCTTCATCCTGGTCACCCACCAGGTCCACAATCAATTTCAGCCCTCCCTCGGGCTCCGGTACTCCAGTCGTAAGTAGATCTGCTTCTTCCAACAGCTTTTCCGGGGTTTCCCCTTCACGTTCCACTATCGGGGTCGCCCCCTCAATATAAATGGGGTTCTCCCCCCAGACACCACTTGGGGTCGCCCCCTCTTCCACGAACTCAGGGGTCGCACCCCTGAAATCAATTGGGGTCTCATCCCCAGTTTCCAAAGGGGTTTCCCCCTCAGCAACATTCTTCACAATAGGGGTTTCCCCCTCAATCATACTGTCCACAATAGGGGTTGCCCCCTCCACAACTTCATCTAAAACAGGGGTTTCCCCCTCACAAACATCAACTTCCCTACCTTCAAAATTAGGGTTCTCATCTTCTTGCCTTTCTGTCTCCACCATGGTTTCGTCGTTCGTCGGTCTATCCTCCTCCGGCCGTTCGTGTACTGCCTCCTCTTTCTCCGCCTCCTGTGAAGTGGTTTCTGCGCGTTGAGATGTAGATTCTTGCGGTCTTTCTTCACGAAGATTCGCCGGTTGTGCAGTCGAGTCTGCCGGAGTCGTCGGTGGTGGTACGACCGGCGCGGACGTCATCAGGCTAGCGGCGAACAGGGCATATACTTCTTTTGCTTTCTCGATGCTCCCCAATTTCTGCGTCAATTCCGCCAACAGGGCTGGGTCGTACACCGTGCTTTGTGAACTTCCGGTGAGTTGGGTTGAATCCATCACTGCAGATCTGAAATTGAAAGAAAATCTGGTCGAATTTGGGTTAGGGTTTATTTTCTAGAGAGAGAGAACAAAAGTAGAGAGAAGGGAGAGTAAATTCAGATATTCGTCGATTTGGGATTATTGGAGAGAGAGAGAGACGACGGTTGCTTTTCTGATGAAAGGATGGTGCAGTTGCAGGCATGATGTAAGCAACCGTACAACTTCCATAATTATCGGCAGATTTGAAATTCAAATTTTCTCCGTCCCTCCTTGACCTCTTCCTCCAAGCTTCCCTTGACTTCTCCCTTCAGGTTCTCCTCCAGACGACTCCCTAGACCATGACCCTACACAAAAAAAAAATTGAAGGTTCCAGACTCCCAGGTCAAGGTTAGAGTATAAAGTATCGGTTTCCTTCGGAGTCTGGTGCTTCGAAAATATTTTTGGATTTTCTAAGTTTGAAAAGTAATTAAACTATTTACACACTTCTTTAGAGTATTCCCGAGATTCCCTGGTTCAGTTTGTATTTTCAAAATTGTTAACCTACTACTTGACCCAGGAATTCATCGAGAATATCCCCTCGTCCGTCTAGGCGATAGTAGGGAGTGCATGTAGTGGAACTTCGTCCACCACACACAACTCGGAATTATCCCTATAGACTTTTACTCTATGACCATTGACAAGGAAAGGAACAGAGTTAGGAGCACTTCCCTGGATCTCCACTGCTCCGTTTGCGCGGATGCCGATGATGGTATATGGGCCGATCCATTTAGACTTCAATTTTCCTGGCATTAGCTTGAGCCGGGACTGGAAAAGGAGCACCTTCTGTCCCACATGAAGTTCCTTGACCCGGAGATTCTTATCATGCCATAACTTCGTCCTTTCTTTGTACCACATGGCAGACTCAAATGACTCCAGCCGAAGTTCCTCCAATTCTTGCAATTGTAATTTCCTCTCTTCTTCGCAAGCTATCGGCTTCATGTTCAGTTCTTTCACTGCCCAGTACGCCTTGTGCTCAATACCAACAGGTAAGTGACACATCTTGCCAAACACAAGCCTGTAAGGCGACATTCCAATAGGCGTTTTAAAAGCAGTTCTGTAAGCCCACAATGCGTCTCCGAGCCTCTTGCTCCAGTCCTTCCTTGACGGATTAACTGTTTTCTCCAATATCGCCTTGATCTCGCGATTAGAAATCTCTGCCTGGCCATTAGACTGGGGATGGTACGGAGTCGACACTCTATGGTGAACACCATATTTCTTCATCAAAGCCTCGATGGTGCGATTACAGAAATGAGTTCCTTGATCCGAGACGATGGCCCGAGGAACTCCATATCTGTTGAAAATATTGGCCTTTAAAAATTTTGCCACCTCCTTCGATTCGCATGTTGTGGTGGCCTTAGCTTCTATCCACTTAGACACATAGTCCACTGCAACCAATATATACGTGTTCCCACAAGATGATGGGAACGGTCCCATAAAGTCCATTCCCCACACATCAAAAATTTCGCACACGATCACCGGGACCTGAGGCATCTCGTCCCTTCTTGAAATTCCCCCCGTCTGCTGGCACCTCTCGCAACATTGGCAGAACTCAAAGGCATCCCTATTTAGCGTCGGCCAATAAAAACCGCTGTCCAAGACTTTCCTCGCTGTCTTCCTCGGTCCAAAGTGACCTCCACATGCTAAGGTGTGGCAATGAATTAACACATCTCTTTGTTCCCATTCGGGAATGCAGCGTCTAATCACTTGATCTGAGCACATTTTCCACAGGTAAGGGTCGTCCCAAAAGTAATATTTAGCTTCACTTCTAATCTTCATCCTCTGGGCCCGGGAAACTTCGTCTGAACTTGGCATCTCTCCCGTGACCAAGTAGTTGGCTAAATCAGCAAACCACGGTTCTGCGTTCAGTGTGCGCTTCCCCTTATCCGATTCCCCTAGACCGGTCAGAGCCAAAACTGCTTCCCAGTTAAGTGGTCTAGGAAATTTCTCCAGAAGGTACAAATGCTCCTCGGGGAAGGCATCGGGTATGGCCTCTTCTGTTTCCCCCTGATGTATTCTGCTCAAGTGATCGGCTACTCTATTCTCCGTCCCTCTTTTGTCTCTTACTTCCCAATCAAACTCCTGCAAGAGTAACACCCAACGGATTAATCTCGGCTTAGACTCTTTCTTAGCCAGCAAGTACTTAATCGCCGCGTGATCCGTGAAGACTATAACCCTCGACCCAAGGAGGTAGGGTCGGAATTTTTCAAACGAGTATACGACAGCCAACATTTCCTTCTCCGTGGTGTCATAATTTTTCTGAGCCTGATTCAGCGTCTTGGAAGCATAGAAGATCACATAGCTTTTTCCATCAATTTTCTGTCCTAGGACAGCTCCCACAGCAAAATCACTCGCATCACACATTATCTCGAAAGGATGGTTCCAGTCTGGTGCCCTGATAATTGGTGCTGATACTAACCTGTCCTTAAGCAACTGGAACGCCCTTTCGCATCCTTCGTCAAAGACGAATTCCACATCATTATGTAACAACCGAGTGAGTGGTTGCGCGATTTTTGCGAAATCCTTGATAAACCTCCTATAGAACCCTGCATGACCTAGGAAGCCTCTCACCTCTTTTTGGTTCGTAGGGTATGGTAATTTTGATATCACATCCACCTTTGCTTTGTCTACTTGAATACCTCTCTCAGAAACCACGTGACCCAGGACAATGCCTTCAGTCACCATGAAATGGCATTTCTCGAAATTCAACACTAAATGCTTCTCTTGGCATCTCTGTAACACTAGATCAAGGCTGGCTAAACAAGTATCAAATGAGTTCCCATATACGGTGAAATCGTCCATGAATATCTCAATGCATACTTCCAACAGATCCGAGAAAATGCTCATCATACACCGTTGGAAAGTTCCCGGTGCATTACACAATCCAAACGGCATTCTTCGGTATGCATAGGTACCAAAGGGGCACGTGAATGTGGTTTTCCCTTGGTCCTCTGGATTAACGTAGATTTGGAAATAGCCGTTGTATCCATCAAGGAAACAAAAGTACTGTTTGCCAGCCAGTCTTTCCAGCATCTGATCAATAAAAGGTAGGGGAAAATGATCCTTCTTTGTGGCTTCGTTCAACTTCCTGTAGTCGATGCACATCCTCCATCCTGTCACTAATCTGGTGGGTACCAACTCATTCTTTTCATTCTTAACAACCTGTATTCCAGATTTTTTTGGTACCATATGGACAGGACTGACCCACTCGCTATCTGGAATGGAGTAGATGATCCCTAGGGCAAGCAATTTTAACACCTCCTTTAGGACCTCCTCTCGCATGTTCGGATTCAGTTTCCGTTGTGCATCTCGATGAGCCTTCGCACCTTCTTCTAAACGAATGTGGTGCATACAAAGATCAGGACTTATTCCTACCAAATCTGAGAGAGTCCATCCTATTGCTTTCTTGTTTCTTTTGATGACTTCCAATAACTCCTTCTCTTGCTCCTTGGTCAGGTTGCTGTTGACTATTACCGGAAATGTCTCATCCTCCTCCAAGTAAGCGTACTTGAGGCCTGGTGGAAGTGTCTTCAGCTCCTTTTTTGTTCCATTCGTCTCCTGGGGCAAGGGATTTTTGTCCGCAATTTCTGGTAATGCCTCCTTCCCAGACCCAGGAGATTTTTCCAGACTAGCCACGTGAGCTAATCCCTTAGATTTAGCTGACTCGGGACTTCTGCAGAATTCCATAATGGCCTCCGTGAGTTCTTCATCTGTCAATTCTGCTGTGTTCATTGCTGCACACCATCCCACAACTTCTCTGTCAATCGAATGACTCAACTCCGAGTTGTCGATTTGTTCCTGCATCAATTCCGTCTCAAGATACTCTTGGACCAAGGGGTTAATAACATCAATAGCATAGAGATTCTCAACATCTAAAGGCCTTTTCATCCCCTCATCTATGCTAAAAGTATACTTCTCCCCGTTATAATCCAAGCAAATTGTTCCATCAAAGACATCGATAATGGTCTTAGCGGTACGCAAAAATGGTCTCCCTAAAAGTACCCCACTGGACTCAGCAGACTCATTATCATTCATCTTGATCACATAAAAATCAGCAGGATATAGAAAATCATGCACTTTGACTATAACATTTTCCAACACTCCTTCAGGGCAGATGCAAGTTCTATCTGCTAACTGGATCACTACCTTGGTAGCAACCATCCTCACTCCAGTCAATTTCTTATAGATCGAAAGCGGTAAAACATTTATTGACGCCCCTAGATCACACATAGCATGCTCGACCTTGATATCCCCTAGAGAGATGGGTAATGTGAACATACCTGGGTCGGTGCATTTTGAGGGCATCCTTCTCTTTTGTATCACAGCAGACACATTCTCCCCGATCACAATCTTCCCATCTGGCTTGGTCTTTCCTGCAATGAACTCCTTGATGAACTTGCTGAAAGCAGGCATTTTTAGGGCTTGCAAGAATGGCAGGTTGATTTCCAACTTGCTAAAAATCTCCATGAGATCCTCTGTATCATCCTTTTTCTTCTTCGCTTCCCCGCGGTATGGAAATGGCTTTGGTCGCTTTACTGCATTGGTGGAAGTCCCAACCTGGGTTCCATCAACTCCACTGTTTCCTTCCTTACTCACTTCTTCAGGTTCGGGGTCTAGGAAGAACGGGTCCCTTGGTCGAGGTAGGGATCCCCCTAAATCTCCCTTCTGGAGGTCTTCCTGAATAAGGATTTCCCTGGGTCTAGCGCTTTCCTCTTGATGCAGCTGACTCTGTTTTCCTTCACTAGCCTGCATGGGCACTTCCTCATCAATTTCCAACGTCGGCCCTTCATAACCCCGCCCAGATCTCAAGGTGATTTGACTAATGTTTGCTCGGTCTGGCGGTTTGACGGTGGCAGGAAGTTTCCTTTCATTTCCTCGCATCTCATTCAAGGAGACTGCAATCTGGGACAGTTGCTTTGCCATCATATCCATGGCGGCTTTATGTTCAGACTGAGCATCTTGTAACTTGTGCACCACGTCATTGTTGGAGTGTAGGTTACTCTGCATGAACTGCTGCGAATTCACTAGATCGTGGACCATGTCATCCAAACTCCTCTATGGTCTGGAGTTGAATTGACCAGCACTCCGGTCCTTGACCTTGATTCTCGACGATAGTTACCTTGATGATTGTTATATCCCTGGATTGTTCTGATTCCTATTTCCCCAATTAGTATGGTCCTGATTCCTGTACCCCAGCTGCAATTGCCCCTCTTGACCTTTTCCTGACCAGTTGGACTGCCTCTCTCCGGAGGGTGTGCATAGTTCGTGAGCTGAAGTGGGGGTGGTTGGCCTTGATCATGGTCGGTCATCTGAAGTTTGGGTGAGTCCTCCATGGAGCGTCCCTCCTGTCTTCCTTGGTTCCAACTTCGTCGGGATTTCAACTTCCATTGGTGCACCTGCAGGCTTGGCACTCTCTTTCGCAGGGCTGACTGTAGTACAGTTGAAGTTGCCTTTCCTCCGGACCAGAGGATTTCTCAATTTCCACTAGAGCATGCGGATTATATTTCTCGATGGCATTTAGCAAGGCTTTTTCCAGTTTATCGATCCTATCTTCCACCTTCTGCATCTTCTTGTTCCATTAATGCATTGGCTGATCCTCTCCTCAATATGCTTCGCTGGTTATCATAGGCCTTATTC
>NW_025951337.1:0-1000 GCF_023119035.1 Salvia hispanica | reverse complement strand
GCAATCACATAGAGAGGAAGTATGAAATTAATTAAGGATTTAAGTGCGCAGCGAGGAGACCTGCTTAGAGTATAAGTGGGAGAGTTTTGGCAGTGGGTATACTCGAAAGCATGATTTTGAGTATAAGTGGGAGATTGTTAGGATTGGTATACTGAAAAGCATATTTCGAGCATGTTGCACGGATAGAATTGCTTGTATACAATAAATTCTACAATCCACTTTTAACCCAAGGCGAGAAGAAGTAATTTTATCGCATTGATGTTTGCTTGTACATTTATAAGATGTTTCTCAAACATTTAAATGTATAAGAAGCAAACAAGCCTAATTTTTCTACATAGTAGACTGGTCGTGAACGATGTTCACAGAAGGTGACGCAGTCGGTTTCTGAATAATAAAACCTTTTTCGAACACCTCTTGAGGATATTATCAAACTGGACTCACCCAGCACACGATTCATTGCAACAACAATACTAGCACCTCTAGACATTGATCACCACTACCCAAGATATCAGGATTCTTGGATTGCGAAAAATCCGCACCATTTGATAAATCAAAGTAGTGCATAATCAATATCGTATGCTCAATGTTATATCAACAATGATTAAGAAATAACAATCACCGAGACCTCGTCTTTCAGTAAATAGCAAGAAAGACTTATCTCAACTGTTAGATCCTTCAGTGCTATATAATAATCAGATCTATTTAGCAGATTATTTAGACAAAATCTATTCGCGTAATTATCACATGTATCATGCTCATAACTTGAATTAATCATGCTTTAAGAATATTGAAACCTAAAACATGCTTTTCTACGGAGCAGAAAAATACCTTATTAATTCTCCAAAGAATTGAAGATGGCTAGCTCCTTCTCCACGTGATGCTTTGAATACTAGACCACAAATCTTCTCTCTGGTTCCCGAACTGTATTCCAATAACAGTGTGGGCTGATCTCACCAGAATACTAGGACTTAAATAAAGAAGACAGAAGAAATCATTTTGG
>NW_025951336.1:0-3663 GCF_023119035.1 Salvia hispanica | reverse complement strand
GCTTCCTGGGGCTCAAATTCTATATGACGCCTCGGTACCCCCCTCTCACGGCTTCTCCAGTCCGGCCCTATAGCCTCCTCCAGGCTACACATTCCCAATCTGACAGTCCACTCTATCAAACTCATCGACAGTTCACCACCGAATATCCTAAAGGAGATTGACACCTCGTCTAGGTCTGTGGTTACTTGGAACCTAAACGTGGTGAAGAACTCCTTCGCTAATCTCACAGATATCTCTGGGTCCCTATTCTCTAGCAGCCATTCAAAACCCAATGCTTCTATACTAGCCAGGAAGGAATCACGAACAGACAACTCATCCAAAGAGGGTATATGGAGTACCTTTCCGCATTTGACTTGCTTGCTACTGTCATCCTTGTCGTCAAATGCATCTTGAAGCTTTTTGGTGTCGAAGTGCTTCATGTCCTCCATAAGCTCATCAGTGAGCGTTACCCTCCACCGCCGGTATACAATCCTCTCTACCGGAGGGTGGACTAGTTCAAAGTGGTTGTCTGGGAGCTGCTGCTCGTGATAGTCTTCTCCTTCCAGAGAGATATCACTCTCTGAGTCAGAATCCTCGCTGGAAGTGTAGTCTGTGTCACTTGATCTCTCTTTCTCTTTGACAGGGGCTTTCCCCTTCCTCTTCCTTTCCTGAATGTACTTAGTCTCTTCGACATCCATTGCCTCTGCTTCCTCGTCGGCTTGTGTTGAAGTGTCCTCCTGGGCGGTAGGCTCGGCCACCATGCGGGTACTAGTATCACTTCTTGCTGCCTCCTCCCGACCTACTGACTCTGATGCGAGGTCCAGACCCTCAGCCACCTTGTCAGTATTTTCCTCCTGGTCAGTCGGCGTTGTTGATACTGTCCCTGTTGCCAATTGGGTGTCCTCCTGGCTAGCATTCGAGGGCTCCTCCCCAGGTTTTGTAGGAGTAGTCTTCTCGGCATCACTCGAAATCTCCACTGCATCTGCGGCGGTGTTTGCTCCTGCCTTGTTGGACGTCCACTTTCCCAAACATCTCTGTGACACTCTTTGGGGTTTCTAACTCGTATGCATCTCTATTCAGGGTTGGCCAGTAGAATCCGCTATCTAGCACTTTTCTAGCAGTCTTCCTAGGTCCGAAATGCCCTCCACATGCCAAGGAGTGGCAATGCGTCAGTACATCCCGTTGCTCCCAGTCAGGAACACATCTTCTAATGACCTGGTCTGCTCCTGCCTTCCACAAGTATGGGTCGTCCCAGAAATAATACCTTGCCTCGCTCTTGATCTTCATCCTCTGAGCCTTTGTTACGTTTGGCACCATTGGCAGCTCTCCTGTTACCAAGTAGTTTGCCAAGTCCGCATACCAGGGTTCCTGTCCCACTTTCTCCTTACCCTTGGTTGTTGCGTCCTGACCAGTAAGTCTCATCACTTCTTCCCAATTGATCTTCCTTGCGGAGAAAATTACTTCGCATAAATGCTCTTCCGGGAATCGATCCCTTACATCTTCACTGTTCCCTTCTTGTATTATTCTGCTCAAGTGGTCCGCTACCTTGTTCTCAACTCCCTTCTTGTCTTCTACCTCCCAGTCGAATTCTTGTAAAAGCAGCACCCATCTGATTAGTCGAGGTTTTGACTCCTTCTTCGCAATGAGATACTTGATCGCCGCATGATCAGTATAGACGATGACTCTGGATCCCAGTAGGTACTGCCTGAACTTCTCGAATGAATAGACAACCGCCAACATCTCCTTCTCGGTGGTGTCATAATTCCGTTGGGCTTGATTCAGGGTTTTTGACGCATAGAATATCACGTACCTTTTTCCGTCTATTTTCTGACCCAGCACGGCCCCCACTGCATAGTCACTAGCATCGCACATCACCTCGAAGGGGTGATCCCAGTCAGGAGCCTGAATGATCGGTGCAGAAATCAATTTTTCCTTAAGGAGGTTAAAAGCAGCCTTGCAATGCTCATCGAAGACGAATTCCACCTCGTTCTGGAGAAGCCTGGTGAGTGGTTGGGCAATCTTGGCGAAATCCTTGATAAATCTTCGATAAAATCCCGCATGGCCAAGGAAACCTCTTATTCCTTTCTGATCAGTAGGGAAGGGTAGTTTGGATATGACATCCACCTTAGCTTGGTCCACCTGGATCCCTTTTTCCGACACCACGTGTCCTAGGACAATTCCTTCTGTAACCATAAAGTGGCATTTCTCAAAGTTCAAGACCAGACTCTTTGCTTGACACCTTCCTAGCACCATATCCAAATGTCGCAAGCACGAGTCGAAAGAGTCTCCATAGACGGTGAAATCATCCATAAAGATCTCTATACAATCTTCAATCAAGTCCGAGAATATGCTCATCATGCACCGTTGGAAAGTACCGGGGGCGTTGCATAGGCCAAATGGCATACGCCTATACGCATAGGTTCCAAACGGGCACGTGAACGTGGTCTTATCCTGGTCCTCCGGGTCCACATAGATTTGAAAGTATCCACTGTACCCATCCAAAAAGCAGAAGTACTTCCTCCCAGCCAGTCGCTCCAGCATTTGATCGATGAATGGCAGGGGGAAGTGGTCCTTCCTGGTTGCAGCGTTCAGCCTTCGGTAATCTATACACATTCGCCAACCAGTAACTAGTCTGGTGGGCACTAGTTCATTCCTCTCATTCTTAATCACCTGGATCCCTGACTTCTTGGGGACCATATGGATTGGGCTAACCCATTCACTGTCTGGCACCGAGTATATAATGCCCAGTGAGAGCAACTTCAAGATTTCCTTCAGTATCTCTTCTCGCATGTTTGGGTTCACCTTTCTTTGAGAGTCCCTATGCGCCTTGGCTCCATCCTCTAGCCTAATGTGGTGCATGCAGACGTCCGGGCTTATACCTACCAGGTCCGTAAGGCTCCATCCAATAGCCTTCTTGTTTTTGCTCAGCACGGTCAGTAGTCTTGCCTCTTGTTCTTCAGTCAACCCGCTGTTGATGATTACGGGGAATGAGTCTTCCTCCCCTAGGTAGGCATACTTAAGGGTTGCCGGCAATTTTTTCAACTCCACTTGCGGGGGTAGTGTGTCTGTAGGTAAAGGGTTCTTCTTTGAATCCTCCTCTTGTTCCTGTTCAGCATCTGATTTTTCCTCCATATTGGCCGGTACCACGGCCCCTACGGATCCTGCTAGCTCTGACTTCTGACAGAATTCCATAATTGCTTCCTCGATCTCTTCGTCAGTCAACCCTCGGCTACTGATCAGATCACACCATGCGGCTGCTTCCACATCAGCCTGGGCATACACATCCAAGGCTTGGAGCTTTTCCTGCAATAATTCGGTCTCAAGAAATTCTTGGACTAGGGGGTCAATTACATCAACATAACATAGATTTTCAGAATCTATTGGTCTCTTCATGGCTTCGTTGATGTCAAAGACAAATTTCTCACCATTAAAGTCAATGCATATTGTCCCTTCGGCCATATCCACAATTGTCTTAGCCGTTCTTAAAAATGGTCTTCCTAACAATATCCCGCTAGACTCCCTAGCTTCTGGTTCACTCATTTTAATGACATAAAAATCAGCGGGATAAGTAAAGTTCTGTATCCTGACCAGCACATTTTCTAACACACCCTCAGGATTGATACATGACCTATCAGCCAATTGGATTAACACCCTAGTATTCGACAATTTTACCCCCTTTAACCG
>NW_025951335.1:0-2437 GCF_023119035.1 Salvia hispanica | reverse complement strand
CAAATCACATATCCACATCATTTACAACCTCAATATCAAATAACACAACCATTTCAGGCTCACATCATATGATTCAAATATTCACTCCAATTTAACACATAGCAATCAATCACATAAGAAATATAAAATTAAAAGTGTGATTTATACACATCTGAGTATTCTAACCGAACCCCTAACTCCTATTCATGTTCAACCTTGATCCTTCAGACTATTTTTCTGCCTTCCGACTCCAAGTTCTCGTTTCTTTATCGAGCACCACTGTTTCTATCTTTTCTATCAATTATTGTGATTTTTCTATCTCCATTTTCATTCTTATGAAAGATAAAGATCTATATATACAATCGGAGAGTTTTTGTATTCCGTTCTTCCCCACTAAAATATTTTCCAAGCCTATTTGTATACATAACATCGTATATTGGAATTGACAAGATGTATAACATAGACAAGTGTTCATTTTATTAGCTAGGCCACGTATATAATTGTGATGACTAATCTTCTTTTTGAATTATTTTATTTTGTTATTTCTTTAGTAATTAGTAGGTGTACTAAGCATATATATCCTATATAATAAAACCATTTAAAATATATAGGAATTAAAGTCGTACGTACATATAGTTTTCCATGTACACACTAGATTTAATATTAATATTTAACATTTATAATCACATATTACACATATTATATATATCGAGTCCCATTATCCACAAATCCACTCTTAAAGACCGAACCACTGAACCCTACTAAATTAGGGCTTTTAGATCTAGTTTTTTATGGATAAGATACATAAATTTATAAATTATTTTCGCCTTCATCACGAGCCTATTTTAATTCATCCGAAGGTAAATAAGTCATGCTAACATGCTACGAAGATTTAACTTCGTTCCAGAATATATTACTTCATTCTAGTAGGTTTTTACTTCATTCTAGTAGGTTTTTACTTCATTACAGTACGTAAATGTGGTTTCGCCGTCGCGTGTCGTTCTTTCTCTCTACAATATCTATCACCACCGCCATAGCGCTAATATGGTTTAATAATCACATGGAATAATGTAATAAATTATTGTAATGAAGTATGTGTAGAAGCATTTAAAGTTCTACTAGAATGAAGTAAAAATCTTATCCAATGAAGTAATAATGTTTCTGAATTAAGTAATAAACTCACTTGAATAAATTGCATTTTTAAATGTTAATCAAGCAAAAACCCACGTCAATGAATTTGAAGGAAGCATGTGTTGAATCATTTCAAAACCTACTGGAAGCAAGTAAAAACGTGTTGTAGTTTCAAGATATTACATACAGAATGAAGTAATAAACCTATACAATGAAGTAAAATGGGCTTGTAATGAAGCCGAAAAAATTTTCACAGCAGCACATCTCATAAAAAAACTAGATCTAATGGCCCAGATTTGGTCTCTAGTTCGGTCTTTAAAATTAGTTCGACATTGATCACAACTCTCTCTCTCTCTCTCTCTCTATATATATATATATATATAGAGTCCCATTATTCACAAATCCAGTCTTAATGACCGAACTAGAGATCAAATTTGGGCCCTTAGATCTAGTTTTTAATGGATGAGATTAGACAATGCTTTATTAATTTTGCTCCTTCATTAGGTAGACAAATTACTTCAACATAGGGGTATTTACGTCATTTTATAATTAGGGTAAAAAATTAGAATTCAATATCTCAAAAAATTCACTAATTCACATTCTCGTCTCTCTGTCTTTTCTTCTCTCAAAACTTCTCTCAAAACCTCTCTGAAAACCTAGCTGAAAAATCAAGGAATCTTCATCTTCATCGATCATCTCTAGCTAATTCAACTGAAATCGACGACAGTCATCCATCATTCAGCATCTCCATTGGTCAATTCAGCATCACCATCGGTCGCTCAGCATCTCCATCGATCATTTCCAGCCGATTCAATTGAAATCGATGACAACCATCCCCGGTTCAGAATCTCCATCAGCCGATTCGGCATCTCCATCTGCCTAGTTCGACAACTCTTCAGCCTAACCCGAAATCGGACGTTAATTCGTAATGGTTGACACTCACAAATAGTCCACCGAAGGTGAACGACACCTATTGCTTTATTGTTTTTACTTTTATTGTTTTTCCATTCTCATCCGTCATTACTTGTTTGGTACCAACCACAAAGTGCGAATCTTCCTTCAATTTGCTCTAACAAATGTGGGCGTATGTATGTATAAATAAGTGATTAAATTCGTTGCAGTATCTGTGGGGTTTCAATTGTGATTCGAGCATGAAGAGACATAGTAGATGAGGAAAACAGTTTGAGGTAAGAGATGGTTGCTTGGAGTTGTGCCTTTGATGTGTTTGTAGAAATGTTTCAAAGAATGTAGAGGTTTGTTGATTAAGTTGTGTGTTTTTTTGGTTATTTATGTCGGTCGTTCTGACTCTCCAATATAATGAAAAAAT
>NW_025951334.1:0-4043 GCF_023119035.1 Salvia hispanica | reverse complement strand
TTGAACAAGGAGGTCCACACATGGTTTGCAAACTTAACAAGGCAATTTATGGTTTGAAGCAAGCCTCACGGGCATGGTTTTTCACTGTGCATACAGTGCTTATTTCTCTTGGATTTTCTCAATCAAGAGCAGATGCTTCTCTATTTTTCAGGCACAAAGGGGAGGAAGTCATTTATCTACTCATTTATGTTGACGACATGTTGGTTACTGGAAATTCTCCAACCTCTATCAAGGCTGTCATCTCTCAACTCAATGCTCACTTTTCTTTAAAAGATCTTGGGGAGGTAAGTCTTTTCCTTGGTGTAGAAGTTATAAAAACAGAGAAGGGCCTTCATCTTTGTCAAAGCACTTACATAAAAGATCTATTAAAGAAAGTTAACATGGTTGGAGCTAATGGATGCCCTACACCTATGGTGTCTAACTGTGAGTTAAGCAGGACAACTGGTGAGCCATTATCTGATCCAAAGCTCTATAGGAGCACTGTTGGAGCATTACAATATGCAGCTATAACCAGGCCTGACATCAATTTCGCAGTCAACAAAGTGAGCCAATACATGGCTTTTCCTCTTGATACACATTGGAGGGCAGTAAAAAGGATTTTGAGGTATCTTTCTGGGACTATTGATTATGGCATACACATTCAAGCTTCAAATGGAAGAATAATGGCTTTCTCCGACTCTGATTGGGCTGCAGATTTGGATGATAGAAGATCCACAAGCGGGTACTGCACTTATTATGGTAACAATCTCATATCATGGTGTGCCAAGAAACAGTCAGTTGTGGCTAGATCAAGTACTGAAGATGAATATAGAAGTCTAGCGCATACGGCTTCAGAGATTACTTGGTTGAATTCGCTGCTTGCTGAGTTGAAAGTTAAGAAGGAGGGAAGTTCAGTTTTGTGGGTCGATAATTTGAGTGCTATTGCTCTAGCATCTAATCCCGTCTTACACGCTAGAACAAAACACATTGAAATTGATGTGCATTTTGTCCGCGACAAAGTTTTGGCAAAAGAAATTGAACTACGGCATGTTCCTTCTTCAAACCAAGTAGCAGATATTCTTACCAAGCCGCTTAGCAAGCAATCCTTCGTTAAATTGCGGAGCAAGCTCGGTGTTGTTTCGCAATCTGCACTCGCATTGCGGGGGCGTGTTGAAGACAATCACAATTGTGAGATTGTTGTCTCCCCTAAGGATGCTACTCCAGCTGTGATGAAGGACCACACCCTTAGCTGTAGGGACGTGGCAGAAGCTGGAGGAGTCAACAATGGATGATCTTTTGTCCTTTACCTGATTTGGATTTAGTCAGTTGCAGATGCTTTTAGGATTAGGAAAGCATGTATTCACATTCCTTCGATTAGCTATATAAAGGCTATGAATTGTAGAAATATTTGGTGGACATATATTATCAAAGAAACAAACCAGAGCTCTCTGAATTGAGCAACACAGCTATTGTCTTTTCATTATGTTTATTTCTAGTTTCTTTCAGATTGTTTAACTAACAAAAAACCGACAAATGACTATATTTTAATTCTTATTACTACTTTGTAACTGATTGGTCACAAATACAGGTGTTGAGAAATGAGTAGTTCATAATAACTTGAGAATAGTGTTTATCTAATAGAAAAATTCACAAAATAGAGGAGAAAAATAAGAAAGGGAATTAATAAATAAATGGAGGAGAAGTGGAGTTCTACTCGGATTTTTATGTATTAGATTTTGTTTTAGTTAATTATCTATTGAATTTGAATGAGATTATGATAGATGGAGGGAGTACTATTTTGCTCATAGCAAAACTATAATTAATTGTGAAAACAAAAAAAAAAAAACAATTTCTAATGTGATAGTATTACTTATGCAAAGTGATTTTAGAAGTGCATGTAAAATATATATGTTGACATACGTATTAAATATTAATTGAGATACTACATCGTATACAGGTGGGATATTAGCACGCAAGCATAAGTACGTGGCGGAGACTTTTCAAGTCCAATTCTTTTTGTAATATCATTATATATGTCATTCATTGTAATTATTTTTATGCTTGATAGAATTTGTCGAAAGCAATCGACTATATATAATTAATGGCTGTGATTATGACTTCACTCATATTTCTTCGGTTTAACGAATTTATGTTGTTAAAACGTAAATACGATATTAGACAAAATGGAGCATGACTAGGTCTATATAATCTATACTAATTAGAATTCTGTTGACCATTTACAATTTTCTATCCCTATAAACCCTATTTAAATACTCTCTCCATCCCATAGTTGCATAGTTGCAGATGTATTTCTTTTTGGCACGAATATTAAGAAAAAAATGTGTAATATATATTGAATAAAAAGATAATAAAGTAGAAAAGAAGATAAAATAGAGAGAATTAAGTAAGAGAAAAGAAAAAGTAAGTGTAAGAAAATGTATTATTTCTTATTAAAAAAAATGACTTTACTACTGTGAAATTTCCAAAAATGAAAAAATGACTGTACTACTCTGAAATAGATAGAATATAATATAGTTGATTTAATTGCAGCCATCTGTAGCGTGTGGACGACCACACAAAAAATGACTTAGTTGAGACACTTGATAAAGTAATACTACCTCTGTTATTGAAAAATAGTAGAAAATTTTGAAACACCACGGGTTTAAATGCACAATTGATATAGAACCTACAAAAAAATGTAAGTTTACCGACAGAATTAGCGACGGAAACTTTTCGCTACGAATTACCGACGAAAAATTTTGCGTTAGGAATTGCCGACGGAATTTCCGTCGCTAATTTTTTTCCTTTTTTAATTAATGTATATTCCGTCGGTAATTCCGTCGGGTAAAAAAAATTAACGAAAAAGTAACGAAAGTAATGTTAGTGGATTGTGGGATCCAAATCCTAAAATAGAAAGCTTCTATTATTAAGAGACGTCCCAAAATGGAAATAGTTTATGTTTTTAAGGGACGGAGGTAATAACTTATAAATGCAACTTAATTTATAGTAAGACATTTATCAGTTAATATATGTGTCAAGAATTAAAATCATCAAGCTAAGCCTACAAGTAAACTCGGAATCATGACTAATAATTATTTTAATAAAAAGAATAAAAATCATAAATCAACAACAAATAGTTGACATTTATCTTAATGAAATGTTATGGTCAATCAATATCAATATCCATTCTTACAAGAAACATTTAACAATGATCTATTGTGGACTTGTGGTTGCTTACTTGATACGTTTGAATGGAGTATAAACTATGGAGAAGAAAACATAGTATGTGATAATGTGAGTAAGTAAAACTATAAATGTTAATTTAATATAATTGCTGTTCATTAGTTCTCAAACTAAGATATTTAATTAATTTTTGAAGTGGTCATGTATATCGTGGCATTTATCATGTATGATCATTGGTCATTTGTATGTTTCGGTAACTAGCAACAAATTAAATACTGATTACATAAATAATTAGATTCACACATGCATCAAATCACTTTTTCGATAATCATTCAACTAGGAAATTAAACATAGAAATAACAAACAACTTCATATTCAATATGGTACAACTTAATTACACGTTAATATCTCAACACAACAGACTTCACTAGTACATACAAGAGGAAATATAATATTTACGAGAAATTTAAAAACACTAGGAATTTGACAGACACTTTAGAAATTTAAATTCTGGATAGTTGTTGCGTATCACATTAAGGGATGTGCGTCTGAGGATGAAGCAGAGGGACTCTTGTAACTGGCTGTCCATGAGTATTCAATATCTGAAAGTGATATGGGCTTAACTTCAATATCTGTCTCATCCTCAAATTCTTCTTTCAAAGTTGAACAAGACATATGAGATATCCTAAAACTTTCCAATTCTGTTGAAACTTCTTTCATTGTTGGTCTCATTTTCCCTTTCAGATTCAAACACCTTTGCGCAAGCCTTGCAACTAAAAGCACCTCTTCCATCCTACCTTGCTCTAAAACTTGAGGATCTAAAATTTTGTCAAGGCATTTTTCTTCCATGCATGTAAGAAATCGTGTTGCCAGGCTTCTGT
>NW_025951333.1:0-2000 GCF_023119035.1 Salvia hispanica | reverse complement strand
TTTTACCTGGCAAATGCCTTTATTAAAATACTATTACTATCTATTTGATCTATTGATCATAACCTCAAAATATGGGCACCCAATTTGATCGGTTTGAAAAAATAGTATTTCAGCGGAGTATATGGCGTGCATTCTGGCATTGTTAGTTGATACATGTGATCCCACTTTTATATACTCTATTGTCCCATAAAAATAAAAGACATTTTTAATTTTAGAATATTTCATAAAAATATCCCTATTCATTTCGGGTAACTTTCTTCTCTCTAATAAAGTGGAGTCTAGGGGTGTGCATTCGGGTTTCGGTTCGGTTTTTCGCCCAAACCGAACCGAACCTGAAAAACCGAATTTAGGCTAAAATTGAAATTGAACCGAACCGAAAAACTGAAAAATCGAAAATCGAAAAACCGAAATCCGAACTTAAAAAACCGAACCGAACCGAAAAACTGAAAAATCGAAAACTGAAAAACCGAAATCCGAACTTAAAAAACCGAACCAAACCGAAAAAACTGAAATTTCAAAACAAAACCGAAAAACCGAAAAAAATAGTATATTTTAATATATCTAATTTATTTTATTTTATATATACTAATAGAATATAAATATATATAATATAAAATTAATACAATATATATAATATTTATTATATAAAAATATATTAGAAGAATATATATTATATGTATGATATAATATACTAAATTAATAGGATAAAAATATATAATAATATATTTAAAATATAATTCGGTTTTTCGGTTTTTTTTCGCCCAAACCGAACCGAACCGAAAAACCGAAATTTTTGTATTTTTAAAACCGAACCGAACCGAAAAACCAAAAAAATCGAACCAAATTTCAAAATTTCGGTTTGGTTCGGTTCGGATATTCGGTTTTCGGTTATTTTGCTCACCCCTAGTGGAGTCCATAGTCTATCATTATTCTTTCCTTTTATCTCTTGTATTTTATCTATTATGCATTAATTCTAGCATTGTTCTAAATTCCACATTTTTATGAGAAAAGGGAATAGTAGTTTTATGCCAATAAAATATGAGTATAATAAATTAATTGATCACGAGATTCCCTATAAAAGTAACAAGCGTGCCAATTATTTATAAGCCAAAAAAAAAAGAAATTGGTGCAATCAATCATGAATGAAGAAAGCAAATTATATTTATTTTGGTCCATTGTTTAAAACTAAAAATTTCTATTTTAAAAAATATTTTTCTCTATAAAAACTCGAGATTCTTTCTTCGAGGGATGTAATCAATTGCTAACTAATTACCAATCCCAAATTGAGACCAATTTTCACTATTAGATTAGAAGATCTTGCGGTTAATATAATGCCAAGTATAATATATTTTAAATTTAAATAATTATTAATTAAATTAAAAGGGTATTAATGTCAAATCTTATATGTAGTAATTATAACTAACTACTTTCTCTCTCCTCAAAATCATCTCAAATCTTTAAATTTACGTAACTCTCTCAATTTAAATTATTTTTTCGCAAAAAATATATCAAATTAAAGATAATTTAATAAGAATTCCAACGAGATCTCAATTGCATATGTTCCGACGATGTTCGGGTGATGAAATTTGATAAATTATATTTCAATTTTCGTACATGTTGATAAGCAGCTTTTATCAACAAATGCAACAAAAAATCTCAATATATTGTAGGCAAAATCTCAATATTATGCATGTACAATTTCAATAAAAATGTGTTGATATTTTCTTGTCCTTGTATTGATATTCTAATATCATATTGTTGATATTTGTAATACACAATGTTGATATAAAAAAACACCCACGAAAATTATCATATGATAACATAATGACGATATTACCCTTTTGTTGATATTTTGTCTACTATTTATTGAGATTTGTGAGCTTTAATCTCATCCACTCATTTTAAAATCCAAGGGTGGAGATTTAGTCTTGATTTTGGATTAGAGTCCTATAAGCATTAGAATAGAACCCCATTCTTCAATAATAAAACTTCAAAAACTT
>NW_025951332.1:0-20463 GCF_023119035.1 Salvia hispanica | reverse complement strand
GTAAGAAAAAAAATATCTACTATTCTAGGTTCCTGGAAATTTTTTAACTTGATCACATTTGTTCGAAAAGTTTTTACGTGTTTTTAGTTTGGGGTTGTGTGTTTGGGGTTTCAAACTAGCAGAAAATTTGGGGCCCTAATATTTTTTTCTTTTCCTGTGTAAGAAGATATGGGCCTGAAACGCTAAATTAGAAATAATGAAAGGGGCTGGGCCAATCCAGATGAAAATCATAATTTGTAGTAACTCCACAAAAATTATTTAAAAACATACATTCAGAGCTTATATACCATTGATTAAGAAATCATATCATATTCCAACTCTGTTATTAGGAAACCTTTCACAACAATTCGTCCCTTTTATTGTAGTCAATAGTTATATATGGGATAAATAAAGAACTCTTCAAATATAATTCACAAGACCATGTAAAAAAACTAGCTAAAATTGGTAATTCATTCATGTTACATCTTATTATGAACATATCACAAATACACAACTAGTGGAACTTGTTTCAAAAAAAAAACAAAAATATAAACATTACTAATAATCTCAATAATGCTGCTACTATTGTATCATGAAAAATGATAAGGAAGCATTTGAATCTGTTGTCCAACTTTCTTCCTCATTTTTTTGCCGTATATTTTGGGGAAAATTTTGGATTTTTTGCACATCCCCTTCGACATTTCAATACCTTTTCATTGAGGACGGTTGTCCGGATTATTTGTATACACCATAATGAAAAATTTCCAAATTTTTTCTATCCATTTTCATCAACATTTCCAATGTCAATGTTACTCCCTTTGGTTCAAGTGGTCGTAAATCCAGTTTGGAAAGTACTTACTAGATTCATCTTTTTCCATGTCAAGCTTTGTTTAAGTTTACCATTTCCATCAAAAAATCCCGAAACTATACACACCCAAGACCTGCCAAAAATTTTATTGAAAAGGGAGCAACATAGCCTAGGTTCCTCTGGGCCCAATGTCACCCCCTTTTTTGGGGATAATTTTGCCAGCCCAAAATCGATATTTTTGGCACAACTTTCATCAAGAAGTATATTGTGAGGTTTGATGTCAAATGCAAGATTTGGATGCCCCATGATGCGAACTCAATCCCCGAGCCACTTAACCGAATTTAAATTTATATCCCAATCCAATGAAGAGGCTTTTTCCCGATTCGAGACGCCCCTTATCCCCACCCTTTTCATGAAATCAAAAATGAGGGCACGCTGATCTTTTAAGACAATATCCAACAAGTTGTACAATGTTTACATGATGGATCCTTCCAAAGTTGCTATTTCATTGATGAAGTCTTGCCCGTTTGGGGGTTTTTTCAGAAATTTTGCCCGGAACGATGACCATTTGGTTTCCCCTTGAAAAACAAAAAACCTCCGCCCTATTTTTATTTAAAATTCTTAGCATCTTTTTTTAAGTCCGAGTAGGAATACCTTATTGGTACGAGTTTATTGTCACCTTTTAGGAATGACTTACCCCCCGAAAAGAAAACCCCCGGAATTTGTAGATAAAAACCGTCAAAGAAAATGATTTTCTTGGGCCCAAACGATGATTTCAGTTAAGAGGCTGAGATAACAGGGAAAAACAAGACAAAATAAAGATTGAAAAAGGCAAAAAGTGTTATAGTAACTTGTTTTTAAGGAAATGAAAGGAAAACCGAGTAATCCCTTCACCCAAAAATTTTCCCCTTTTTTTATTTCCATCCGCCTACAAAAATTTTCCCTTTATTTTTTTTCATTTTTGGCAATGGATAATCCACTAAATCATTCCGGTAAATTTTATTACAAACTAATACATCCTCCGCCCAAAAAATTGGTAATATTTCTTTTTCCCCTCCCCAAAAAATACGATATCCATTTTGATATTTTCTCCTTCTTTTTTACTTTTTCATTATTTAATAAATTTTCAAATTTCAATTACTTTTTTTCCTCTCTTATTTTACCAAATTACCATTAAAACCCGGGCAACCCTAAAAATTTCCTTCCGGGAAAGGGGGAAAGAAAAATAAACTCACATTCCACTAACTTTTTCAACTCACCTTTTTAAAACTCGGCCCTCCAAATGGGGCGATCTTTAGGGACGGGGGTTATAATATTAAAATGGTTTTAAAATAAATAAATCTAGAACGCACCAGGGGAAAAATTAAACATCAGGTGGGGGGTCGAGATAATTTTGCCGTACACGTACGCTATAGATAGATAAATAATTTATTAAAAAAATAAAAGTTAATTTCACGAAGGATGATCAAATTACTGATCTTAAAAAAGAAATGTATGTAAAGATTCTTACAGTAAAAAGGAAGATTAGTATTCCAACCCGCCCGATGATTATTATTAGAAGGGGGGTTTTAAAGCTGCGGTTAAATAAACGATTTTTTTGGGAGACAAAATTAGTAATAGTTGGGACCAATCAATATTCTCCAATTCCACTGTTAATGTAGTAGAAATAAATAAAAAATGCGCACCCATAATTGCCACACAACTCATGACAAATACTGAGATAAGGAGGCATGAATTAAAATATTGAAATTCAAATTCATCCCACTAAACTGGGGAGGGACATAATGCAAATTAGAATTTAAAATAGTTATAGTCAACATAAATTTTAAAGAAGCAAAAATTTGATGCTCCCATCAGACTCTGATAGTAGTAGCCCCGGGAAAAAAAAAAATAGGGAACATTTGAGAAATTAACAGAGACAAAAAAAATAATAATAAAAAATAAAAAAAATTTAAGATTCTTACTGTATTGCCATTTTTCCCAAAAAAAAGTATGAGTAAATGATAGTACTAATATACAACGATTCCGATGATACGTCACAGGAAGGCTTTCCCCCAATTATGAAAACTGGGAAATTTTTTTCACAAAATTAGATCTCTTGTAATCTTATAGCCTTTATTAATGTGATAAAATTGAAATAAATATGCACCTAGAATGGCCATAGGAATTAGGAGATAGCCCCACATAATCATTAATTTGGTAGTTATAAACACAATTATAGATTCGTTTAAATTCAAAGTGTGTATCCTTACGAGTATGTTCCACTAATAAGCGATATCTGAGATGTCCTTCAAGAATCAAAAGCGTTTAATTATCAGTGATGGAATTATATAAACACAGGTATTAATTAGCTTTCTTACCACATAGTGTGGGTGGTTCATCGCATCTATTACAGAAGTAGAGTTCAAACCCATGCAAGAGATTGATGGATTTGTGAAAGTGAAACATTCGTCAAATCCTCGAATCCCGGCCATGATGTCTTTTCCATTAGATCTAATTCACACAAATGTGGTAGCTCTGAGGCCATGATGTGCCCAACATTTACATATCTAAAGCTGGGATATGATGAATTAGAGTCACAATATTGAGTAATGTCTATAAAGGGGAAAGGATTTTTCAACGGATTCGGCAGCTGATCAAGTTAACTGACAATTCTTCAAAGTCGGAAGGAGAATAGTATGGCAAAAAGAAGGAGCGGTGAAGTTATAGGCATATGTGGAAGTGACAGGGAAAGAGCAGATGTCGTTGTTTATGGAAGCATCAACGAACCTGATGGTGTCGTTTGGTAGTTGATATGTTTGACATGGTATTTGACAGAGTTTAGATAAATGAAGGTGACATTGTTTTCGCATGTTAGTTCGTATGTTGGATCGCCACAGTGGCGCCTGGGATCGCTCTTGAGGCGGAAAGGAGAGCTGATATCGCGAATAGCACCGCAGGCAGAAGGACTGCATTCCTTTGCCTCAGCAGAAAGGAAGAAATGGAGTGAGAGAATCAAAGTGGTGAGGAAGATGATGAGCTTGTGTGTTGTGATCATGGCTGGATAATGTGATTCACCAACCAATAAGGCCAAACAATATTTGTAAGCTGAAATAGATAATGTATGTCACCCACTACACATGCATGCCAACTTCCACATCACCCCACATCTGCTACAACCACTCTCCCACTACCTCATCACTTCATTTGAGATGCCTACCCTCTTTCTTGGTAGCATTACATGGTGCATGCTTCATTTCTCAGGACAACCCCCAGAATGATAAATGTTTTGTTTTTTAGATGGAGTATATAAAATGGAATTTACTTTCTTATCTAAATTCCACTAGCCTTTTATCTTGTGCTTAAGATGCTTGTTAGGTGTTTAGAGATAAATTGCTCACCAACAGGTATATTTATTCTCTAGTTGAATTGCTTTCAATGCATGTTATAGTTTCTTATAATTTTTTATGATATTTCAGTGAGAATTCGTTGAAGGTGTATTCTAGTGTAGGAGAAACTGGTCAATCATGGTTTACTATCTGTCTCACTCAAGAATGTCCAAGATGTCTATATTCTTGAGTAACGGATTTTAAGAGGAATGTTAGGTGGAATAAGTAGACAGAAAAGTAGTTGAATATTTAAATATGAATGACACGGATTTTAAGAGAATTGTTAATGAATAAGTAGAGAAAAAGGTAGTTGAATATTTTAATATGAAAGAAAGGAGAAAAAAGGAGAGAGAGATTTATTCTCAAACATAAAAAGTGGACATTCTTGAGTGGAACAAACTAAAAGAAAAATAGTCATTTTAAATAAAACGGAGGAAATGGTATTTATTTGTGTGTGAATGATATGATAATGTTGGATTCTTTATGGGAGAGTAAGATAATGTTGGATATGCATACACTTGTACTCATTATGAGAGTTGATTTTTTGCCCTTTTTTGCGGTTCATTACATGTTTGTTCAATATCTTAGTTTTTAAAATTATGGAGTTGTATAAATTTTGAAGGAAGAAAATGTAAATTTCAAATATTTGAAGGATGAACAAATAAAATTATATACCGTGATATTAATATAAATTGCATATATGAGGAAAATTTATTTATAAATATTTATGAGGGTCATTTTCTAAAAATTACACTAGTTAATCCCACGTCCCACAAGAATATATACTCTTTCCTTTTAGATTCCTCCCACAAAAATATACACTTTCAAATTTTGAAACTCTTTCTCTCTAATGCGTGGGACCAATTCTCTATAAACTTTTTCTCTGTGTCTCTTTTTTTTTACCGATTTTGTATTAAAACTTGCAAACTCAAAGTGAATATTCTTTTGGAAAAGAGAGTATTATTGTGAGATACTTGGAAATGCGATGACGGTATTTCACAAGACACATTTGAGCGTAATTGGACTTTTCCTGACACTTCGGATATTGTTACATCTACTTATAGCTAAAAGTGTCACAAAAACATATTCCTAGTAATAAGTGTCATAAAATAATTTTCTAGACCATGAATTAACCATGTGGTTAAAGATGATAAATTCAGTGTAAGCAAATCATTGCATCAAAAATGAGAGAGCAAAAAACGGAAATATCCATGTACACAAGTGTGCACGATTCAGATATTGCATTTATAGTGGTCACCCGTTTTCCACGAATGTTCTCTTCCTAAATCACTCACTCTCCTTTCCTTCGTTCTCTCTCCCTTTCCCATGCGCAATGACGGACGGAGGTGGGGTCGGTGGGGTCGGCTGACCCCACCGCTCGACTATGAGATCACTATATTATTCTTCATTATACAAGCTAGAGAGATCGATGAAGGAATATAAAAGAGTATCTTGTTTCAACAAAATTAGACAACAGATTTAAGTATTGCTAATGATCTCAATAATGCTCCTATCAATGTTATCATACAACAATGATATGGAAGCTTTTGAATCTGTAGCCCAGTTTTCTTCCTGATTCCCTGCCACATGCGCTGGATAATCGGGAATTTGCAGATGTTCGACATCATCTTCTAACATCTAGCCAACACCTTATTCATAGATGGACGATTGTTTGGACTCATTTGTATGCACCATAACGCAACAATAGTCATCTTGACTAATGTTTCTATCATCATTTTCAACAACATTTCCAATGTCAATGTCCCTACCTAGGTTCAAGTGGTCGTATATCCAGTTTGGGAAATAGTTACTAGATTCATCATTGTTTCATGGCAAGTCTTTGTTTAATCCCACCATTTCAATCAACATCCCAAAACTATACACATCAGCCTTGTAAGACAACTGCGCCAATACTTCTATTGATCAGTCGGAGCAACATACCCTATGGTTCCTCTTGCAGCCGTCACTATAACTATCTCCTTGTTTGTGGAGCATAATTTCGCCAATCTAAAATCCAATATTTTTGGGACGAACTTATCATCAAAAAGTATATTGTGGGGTTTTATGTCAAAATGCAAAATCAAATGTCACAACCATGGGCAAATATTTGATCCTGGGCCATTTAACCGCAATCTTAAATTTCATACCCAATCCAATAAAGTTTTTTTCTCATTGAAGACTTTTCAACCCTTTGGCATGAAATAAAAAATTTAAGGCCGCAATTTTCAGAAATAGCCAAAGTTGGACAACATAATGATGGATCCCCCCAATAGTTCCTATTTCTTATAAAATCTTTCCTTTTGTCCCGATTTTCCAAGCAATTTGATCTAAAGATGCCACTTGGGCTTTCCTTTGTAAAACAACCCAAACCCCCTTTGGGCCCAAGTTTATTTAAAATTCTTTCATCTTTTTTAAAGTCGAGTGGGAATACAATTGGAGCTTTTTTGTCACTTTGTAGGAATGATTCACCCCTTTTAAAAGAGGAAAGTCCCTTTTCCCCAAATTTGTAGATAAAAAACCAAATCAAAGAAAATGATTATCCTTGGTGCCCGTTTAGGGTAAAATAAAATAAGACGGGAAAACAAACCAAAAAAGCCCAAAATAAATTTATTAGGGGCCAAAAACTTTTTATTAATTTTTAATTTAAAAAAATTATAATATTAAAGGGAGATAAAAAAGTTTTAATATGTAAGGAAAAAGTGGTTTAAATAATTAATTGGAGGTAAAATTTTTGCGCAGGGGGTGGATTTTATAAAAAAAAATAGATTTTTAAAAAGAAAACTTTCCCCAAATTTAAAACCTCTTTTTTTCTTTAGAAATGAAATTTCCCTTCCATTTTTTTTTATTAAAAAAAAATAAAAAAAAAAAATGGGATCCTTTATCAAAGGGTTTAAAAACTCGGAATAAATGAGTTTTGACAAATGGGGGTATAAAAAAATGAAGGAAGAATTAGGTTGTCTTCCCCCCATTAAGGTGGAAAAAATTTAAGAAGCTTTTTAAAATTGAAAAAATTTTTAGAATAGAAAATAACAAAAAACAAAAATAAAGAAACTTTTGTGGTTAATTGTTTTGGGCTAAATAGGGGGAAAAAAATTGTTTTGTTTAAAGATATGTTCTTTTTCATTTAGAAGGGCGAAAATTAAAAAAGAAAACCGATTAAGGCCTAAAAAGAAAAATGAAATAAAGTTTTTTCCTACGGTTTTATCCCTTAAAATAGGAAAAAAATGAAGTATAATAACCTGCAATTCCATGATGTTTGTACAGGAAGGCTTCCCCCCTGCAATTATGAAACTGAAATTTCTTTCAAAAATTAAAATCTTTGGGATAAAATTGAAAAAAGAAGAAAGGGGGTACCTAGTGGCCCAGGGGAAATTTGGGGTACCCTGCATATAATATGATAAATAATTTCCCTTTAGCTAAAATTAAAATATGATTTTTGTTGTTAAAACCAAGTTCCTTACGATGGGTCCTAAAAGTTATATTAAATTTTCCCGCATTTTTAAGAATAAAAAGCGTTAGAATATATAAAAGAAAGGATTTGTTGAAGGGGGAAATATAAGCGTCTTACCCCATTGTGGTTTGATTTGCAACTAAACAGAAAGAGTCAAGCCATACAAGAGAGTTTGGGTGGATTTTGAAGTGAAACATTCTTCACATCTGTCCCGCCCCGTTGCCCGATTTTTAATCTTTTTCACATATGTGGAAACTCTGGGGGCCTAGCAAATTTACAAACTAAATGGTGTGATAATTAGAGGCAAAATTGGATTAAATTCTTAAAAGGGGAATTTTTATTTTTTGGGTTTGGGGGCAGCAATCAATTTAAAAAACCCATTTTCAAAGAAAAAAAGGGAAATTTGGAAAGAAAGGGGGGAATTTTGGGATGTGAGGAGCGGATGGGGAAAGAGCAGATGTCATCGTTGTTTATGGAACATAGAATTTTGGTAGTCGATTGCTTTGACATGGTATTTGATAAGTTTTTTGATAGAGGAAGGGGCATTGTTTTGAGGTGAGTTTGAATTTGGAACCGCAGTGGCTGGGTCGGCTTGAGGCCGAAAAGGGAGTGTATTGGAAAGCCAGGGAAGGATGCATTTTTTCATCAGCAAAGAGGATGGGGAACAAGAGGGATGAAATGGTGGAAAATTTTGAGTTTTTTAGTTTGTTCATGGTGGGTAATGTGATTACCTAAAATAACTAAAAAATATTTGTAAGCTCACACTTACCCATCTAAAGGGACAAACCATTTACTTTTTACCAAATTTGTGGTACAAATTTTCCATTTGGCTTCCCTTTTTAATGGGGTAAATTCATTTTGGAAAAACTAAGTAACGATTATATCTTTTTTTTTACAAAATTTTTAACCAATATCAACATATTACATGAAAATAAATTTTGGTATCCCCAAGAATATAATTTAAATTTAAAATATTAATTTTATTTGCGAAATTAAAAAATTTTATTAACCTTCATCGCGCACTTGGAGGGAACTATTATGTATGATATTTTCACAGGCCCGGGAAAAATTATTTTTAACTTTCTATTACACAATATGGTTATTTATTCAAGTTTCATTATTATCAGCTTATGAATAATCACCAATGAAACAAATAATTGTTTCCCAAAGGGAAAATAGATATAAAAATTAAACTTACTAAAATTTCAATAATGTTGCACCATTTCTCATGCAAAAATATGGAACATTTGAATCGTACCCCCCTTTCTTCCTCATTTCTTGCCAATACTTTTATAATAGGAATTGAACTTTACCCCTTTAACAAATTTAAACCTTATTCTATTTAAGCCCGGGTTTTTCACCATAAAGCAACAATGGTCATCTTCCACCCAAATTTTTATTCATTTTCATCAAATTTTTAATGTAATGTCTTCTTTTTTTTTGGGGGGATACCCTTGGAAAATACTTATAGATCCATCCGTTTTGGGCAAGTTTTTGTTAATTTACCATTCCATCAACAAATCCCCAAAATATACACATCACCTTTAAAACACACCCAATACTTCATTGATGTTCGGGGGCAACATACCCTATGTCCCTTTTGTCAAATCACGGCCCCTTTTTGGGACATAATTTTGCCCCAAAATCCCATATTTTTGGGACAAAATTATCATAAAGTATATTGTGAGGTTTAATGTCAAAATCAAGATTTGGGTGTAAAACCCTGGTGAAATACCATCCCGGGGCCCCTTAACCCCAATCTTAAATTTCATTCCCATCCATGAAGGTTTCTCTTGGGAAAACATCTTTCAAGGAACCCTTTTGGGTGAAATAAAAATGAGGGCAGCTTGGCTTTAGCACAATACCAACAAGTGGGCAAATTTAATGATGGATCCTCCCCAATAGTTGCTATCTCATTAATGAAGTCTTGCCCGTTTGCTCCGGATTTTCCGAGCAATTTGACGTTACAAGATGACCACTTCGGAGCTTTCCCTTGTAAACAGAACCGTAGCCTCCTTGGCCTAGTTTATTTTTAAAATTCTCAGTCATCCTCTTTATGTCCGAGTAGGAATACCTAATTGGAGCGAGCTTGTTGTCACTTTGTAGGAATGACTCTACTATCTCGAAAGAGGACAAGTGCCTTCTTCGGAATTTGTAGATCAAAAACCATACTACCAAAGGACAAATGATTATCTTTGGTGTCCACAATATGATTCCAGTGATGAGGGCTGAGATAACTTGGAAAACAGAATGAGTTGTGAGTGTCCTAAGGAGACTGGATTAACATTGCATTGGTAGGGGGACTAATGCAAATTAAAATTTAAAATTGTTATTACAACATACAATTAGAGAGCATACCAATGAATGGAGTGTAATTAGATTCTTTCAGCGTATGATAGTAGAAGTCTGCGAATAAAAAATGAACAAGTGAGAAATTAAAAGAGACAAAAAAAAAATGAAATGAAATTGAAGATTCATACTGTATTGTATACGTCCCCAAAGGGGAGTAAAATTAAATGATAGTAGTAATCCAACTGCAATTCCTATGATGATTGTCAAAGGAAGACTTACCCCTGCAATTAAGAAAACTAGAATTTGTTTCACAAATTAGATCTCTTCTTGATTGATGTGATAAAACTGATGAAGAAGGAAAAGTATTAAGTGGGCACCTAGAATGGCGAGAGGAATAAGGACATAGCCTGCATATATATAAATTATAATCATTAATTAATTAGGTAATTATATAGTATAAGTATGTTGTTAGAAATCAAAGTTGGAATCCTTACGATTAGGTCCTGATAAGAGATCTCTGAGTTTCTCTGCTTTTTTCAAAATCATTAGCATATAGTACAAAGAAAGGATTTATTGTAGAGCAGTGATGTGATAACTGATAAGCGTGTCTCATCGCGTCTTACCCCACGCTGTGGTTGTGAATTTGCAACTAGAACAGAAGCCGAGTTCAAAGCCATACAAGAGAGACTGGTGGATTTCCGAGAGTGAAACATTCTTCGCATCCATCAATCCCGGCCACGATGTCTTGATTGTTAGATCTAATCTACACATATGTGGCACCTCTGAGGGCGTGATGCGCCCAACTTTTATTTTTACATAACTAAATCTGTGATGTGATGATAAATTACAGGCAGTGATATCTTTAAAGTGGGAAGTACTGGTATTGTTCATGGATCGGGACAGCTGATCAAGACAACAGATGATTCTCTACCGGGATAGGAAGAATAGTATGGAGAACGAACGATGAAGTCGTAGGGATATGAGGAAGTGATGGGGAAAGAGCAGATTGTACCGTTGTTTAGGGAAGCATCAACCAGCCTAATGGTGGAGTTTTGGTAGTTGATATCTTTGACATGGTATTTGATAGAGTTTAGATAGGTGAAGGTGGCATTGTTTTCACAGGTGAGTTCGAATTTGGGATGGCCGCAGTTGCTGGGGTCGCTCTTGAGGCGAAAAGGAGAGGTGATATTGCAAATAGCACCGCAGGCAGGATTGCACTTTGCATCAGCAGCAGCATGGATGAGTGAGAGAATCAAAGAGATGAAGTAGTGAAGAAGATGAGCTTCTGAGTTGTGTTCATGCTTGAATGTGAAGTTGAACTAATGATGATTCAGCATTCAAAATACTAATATAAGAATGGTAGGGTAGTTATGCTTATTAAGCAATATTCAAAGCTGACTCATTTTAATGACTTTTCGTAATTTTACTTATTAAATATATCTACGTAGAGTCATATTCAAATATGAGCAGCTATGTTAATTAATGCAGAAATTAGTTATGTTGATGCTGCTGTTATAAAAGATTTGGTGCAGTTCGCGCAATTTGGCATATATATTTCATTATTATAAATTTATAATGATGTAAACTCATTGTTTGTAGTAAAGTACGTAGTATATTCAATTTGTATGTTATTGAATATGTAATGCAACATAGGAGTATCATTTTTTTATAGTTAACTTTCCCTAAAATATTTCCAAAAAACATTCTACATGGAGTATAACTGATAACTGTATAGATTTTAATTTTAACAAAGGATCTCAACAAAATCCTTGCGTATATTCATTTGTTGAAATTTGCATGGAACGTGTAAAAATATCTCCAATCATGTACACTACACTTAAATACTCCCTCCGTTCCCTCATAGTTGAGGCGAAATTTTTCGCACGAAGTTTAAGAAAGAAATGTTGAGTGTGTTAAATAAATAGATAAAAAAGTAAGAAAAAGAAAAGGTAGAGAATAAAGTAAAAAGTGAATAAAGTAGAGAGAATAAGGTAAGAGAGAGTAAAGTAAGAAAGAAAAAACTTACTATAAATGAAAATGACTAGACTATGAGGAACGGAGGGAGTATATTTTAGTTTTAGTTTAAATACCACAACAAATATAGTTTGGGTTTTTCTCCAACTATTTACACTAACTCAATCATTAACTCAAACTTAAATGAATATCTCTATCCACTATCTATGTTTACTCAGAAAAGTTGAAAAAGTGTTTAAGATTTATTTTATGGGTAAATCTAAGGATATGTTATATTTTACTCAAAATCTGACATGAGATTGATTTTAGAGTACTATTGAAGCTAGCTATTTATTTAATTTTTGGTTTTAGAATCCTATTAGAGTTAATTATTTGTTTAATTTTTAGTTTTATTGAAAATAGTCTAATATGCAAGTACTTATGCCAACTAATGTATGATGACGTAAGTTCATTGTGAATTAATTTATCTTCAAATAAGTGTACCATTTTTAAGTTTTCTGGGTATATAATGACGTGTGGAATTGTGAATTACGTAATCTTCGAATAAGTGTACTATTTTAATGTTTTCGGGTCAAATTATATATAATGTAGAGAAGTGATCAATTGCTAACTTATTATTTAATTGTTAATTACAATTAATTTAAGGTTATGAGATTTTAGAAAATGTGTGGTCTATAATTTGCCAAGTGTAATTTTTATTTTTATTAATTAAATTGAAAAAGATAAAAAAAAAACTCCAAATTAGGGTATTGGATGAAAATGTCAATATAGTGTTCCAAAATATCAACTCAATGCTTTGAGAATGTCAACACAATGCTTTAAGAATGTTAACTCATTCTTATATTGACATCTACGTGTATTATATTGCATATTTTATATAGTATGTTAACATTTAGCATTGCGAAAAAATTAAAAAATTTTGTTTTTTTTTCAAATTTTAGATCGGAACATATGCATGTATGATATCGTTGGAATCCTTATGAAATTATCTTTAATTTGATATATGTTATATAAATTTAAAGTTTTAGGATTTCTTTTAAAAGTTAGTTATAACTAAACATGTAGTTAATTGATATTAATACACCTATTGATATTTTTTTGGAATTAATCATATGGTCTTATTGGCGTTTTTGTTGATCGTATTGACATTTAGGGATTAATGATCTAAGCCCTTAATTTGAAAATCTAATGGTTATTATTTAGTTGTAGTTAGCAATTAAGTTATGAGTTAGCGATATAACTTCACACGTGGAATGACATTATACAGGCCTTCAATTTTTTCATCAAATTTTAATGAGATTCAATCGTAGTTTGAAAATCAATAGGAAAATATGAGGTCCAACCTGATTGGAAATTCCCCCGATGCGATTTGTGAAAATCGAGAAGGAATCACCTCATCCATTGTATACTATATTTCATAATACATTATTAAAAAGTTGACAAATAGATCTTATTTTATGGAAAGTAAAGTTGTTTCTAATATAACATTTCCACTTAATTAAAGAAATTTAAACTACACCAAATATACAAAACGTATATATTTAAATCAATTCAGTTAATTATGCTTAATTTTAATTAAAAAAAAGTAACGTTGGATCACATTTTATAGAATGAAAAGTTATTTCAAATAATTTTTCTTGCCTCGTTCTAACGCTTCTTTTAGTTTCACTAATTCTCAATATATTTTAATAACTAATCTTGTTCTTTTCAAAAGTTATCTCCTGTAATTTTGTTAGTTGCTATATCAATAATATATTTGTCTATTAATTTTTATGTATTTTATATAAAAAAAAAACATGGCAATTAGTATTAACAACATTAGTCCATACATTAGTAATTTTTGTATCATGAAATAAGTACAAATATAGCGGAATATAAAAATCAAAATCAAAATATCATAAAAAGAAAAAATTATTGGAAAAACTTCAAGTAACAAGAAAGAAAATAGTAGTACTAAAAAGTAGAAAAATATTTAATATACAAAATTTTAAAGGTTCATAATTTATTTATTACAAACATAATCGCATATAATATGTTTGTATCAAGCGATCACGTTTGAGTTCTAAAAAAAACACAATATCAAGATAATAAAATTGATTGGAATTACTTTGTTTTGTTTATTAAAATTAAGCATAATTAACTGAAATTGATTTCAATAAATACGTTTTTGATATTTAGTGTAGTTTAATTTCTTTACTTAAGTGGAGAGGTTATATTGAAATAACTTTTCTTTCCATAAAATAAGATCCATTTGTCAATTTTTTTAATAGTGTATTATGAAAGTAGTATACAATGCATGAGTGATCCCTTCCGAAGAAATCGTTGTGACGTGGCGGTGGAACGCAACAAAGCATCCGACCATTTGTTATATATATCGGGTATAGTATGCTAACTAATTTACAGATAACTAATAACTTTCAATTTTATGTATTAAAAATATCAAAAAAAAACATAATTATATCAATGCAACATGTAAATTTAAATATCAAAACAATCAACATAAGAATATTGATAAATTTATGTATTTGTATTAATATTTTTAATATATAAAATTAATATTAATTATTAGTTATTACTATAAATTATTTAGTACATGATCACACCCTATATCAAGGGATTGCATCCGGAGACCGAAAGATGCGAAAGAAATACTAGTACCGAGCATGTTTTTTAATCGAAAGATGTAGAAAATGCTCATAACAATGCAAGTTTAGTGAAATATTTAATTATTTTTAATGAATTGACATCTAAACCACTTAGATAGCACATCATTAATTTACAACATGTGGGAGATCATAATAACTTCTTGGGGCGCAATGCAAACAATGTTAAACCTTGTAATTTTTCTTAATTTTCATAATTACTATGATAGGGCCAAATTAATTAAATTTTATTATTTTCCGAATGTTTATTTGCAAGTCATAAGTTCTAGTATTATCATAATTCCTAACCCATAAGGTTGTATGATTGCAAAAATCCAACTTAACCCAATCGAATTTTGGATTGGTCTCATTTTTGGTTGCGATTTGATTTATTAGTAAAATAATAATAATAATAATAATAATAATAATAATAATAATAATAATAATAATAATAATAATAATAATAATAATAATAATAATAATAAAAGGTCATAATTGTGTCGTCGGAATATCAAAGCTGCAGTCTTCACCCAAATCCGTTTTCTCCAGCAGATTCGTAGTTTCTCTATCTACAGGTGCTTACACTACTCCAATCTCTCTGATTTCTTCCTTTTTAACTGTCCCGGTTTTGCTCAACCTTCTCAATTTGCGATCATGGTCGATTTCTGCAATTGTCGGATGGTTAGATCTGTTGTAGTGCTAGAGCAAATTTCTCGTTCCATTGACCGGTATTTGCAGATCGTGTTGTGATATACACGTCTTTCTGTTAATTAGGCTGCCTGTGTTGATTCTCCAGTTTAACCTTGTTTGCTAGGTGTGCGATTTGAGTATGGAATTAGGCAGTGGTGATCGTTTGAATCATTAGTATTGCGATCTTTAAGTTTTTATTGTGTAGTGATCGATTTTTGGCCTAAATGAACCATGATTTGGAGATCGCATTAGAGTAGAGCTGTTGGCTTCCACTAAATTGAGTAGAGAGGAGGTAATGAGGTGAGGTTTAAATTGGATTAATGATTGGGATCTGTTGTGATTCTTAGTTTTCAGATAATGCGTAATCTGGGGAGATATCCAGTGGCTCTTGGATTTGCTGTTTACGGGAAATTTTTGTATTGAAGGGTTTTCAGTTCAATGAAAAAAAAAATGATTATTAAGTTAGTTAGGGTTATTCTGTTCAAATGAAAATCTAATGATTAAGTTAGTTGTATTAGTTGAAACTAATTGTTTCCTAACTCAGTTCACTTAATCATAATCGCCTTCTAGATCAGTGTTATGTCTTCTTAATTTGAACAATCATGTGGGGTTTCATAACTTGGAACTTCATGAAGGTTGATTTGTTTTGTAGTATGTGCACGTTTGAAACTTAAAAAAACATTACATTTGTGTGCTGAACTGCTCATAGAATGAGTCTCACTTTTTTCTATGTGTGCTTTGGTATCATGAGCAGCCAAACAAGCCAGACTTAAACAGGCAAAGAGGAGGCCGAGAAGGAAATTGCTGGGAAATTCCCTGCTCAAATGGAGCTGAATATCAAAGTAAAGTCGCTGAGGTAATACTTGAATTGGCATATGACACGATATTGTATTTCATTAGTCCCTTAATCAATCTTCTTCACTAGAAGTTGTGCTCAACACATTAGAACTCATGCTTGCATGGTAGCACAGTACTCACATTCAAAGAAAAACTCTTATCTGTTTGGTTGAACTGTTTTTCCTTCATGTGTACAAACAGTGGAGACTCGGGGCAATGTAAGCGTTTGAAGCAGAAACGGATGGAAAGATCCACCACCTGAAGGGAAAAAGCTTCCCGAATCTCCCTGACGTTGTCTCCATGCTTCTGAGGCAAGTGACTACAGTAAAGAACTAGGTATTGTTGAGCTGCGGCATGTTGTCCCGTGCTGACCCTGATACCGGAATATATGTTGGTTCACTTGTTATTTACTATTGTTTTATTTGGTGTTCCTCAATTTGATTCCTTGTTATCGAATAAAGCTGTGAGAGTTTGTGCTCAACTGCAAAATTTGTTACTTGACTTTCTTTCCTTGAGGTATTTCCAGCTTCATGCTAAATTATTATACGTAAACAGATACTTGAAATTTTTGGTATCATTTTTTTATAATTGAGTTCTTAGATATTTCCACATTGGGTCCTTGGAACTTTAAGTAATTGTGTTATTGAACTTTTATTCTTTTGAGGTTAGATCATTGACATTCGGGAAAATACTTTGTTTTCTTGGTATAACCATTTCAATATCCTCACGAGGTTCCAAATTTGGTACTGAAATTATAAAAATTGACATGACGCATTAAATTAGTTTTATTAATGATGTAAAACATGAAAGTTAGCAATGAACAGACATGTTGTTAGAAACAGGACATGTCATTTGAGCGTGTAACTCCACGGTTCTCTTGGAATAACAGCACAACCATTAAAGAAAAGAGTAGCATGCTAGTTTTCAAAACAAAAATAAAAAACAAAGAGATGAAAAGATTCAAACTCGAGTCCCATGTAAGGAATCATAACACAACTTGCAATCTTCAAGTAATGGACTTTGAGAGTTGCACAAACGATGAAAGTATGATAAATCGGGCATAGACAAAATATGACATTTTTTCTTAGATTTGTTATTATAGCAATAAACTATTATTAATATCATCTGTCACATTATTGTGTATTTCTCCTGAAAAGAGTTGAATGTGATATTGCGAAAATTGCAAACTTCACACTCCTTTATAAATCATTTTTTGATAAAATGAGGGATAAATTAGAATATGACAATTAAACTTGAATCTGTGGAATGGGCCGTGAGAGCCTAATCTTCAGACGGCCCAAGTGCCATTGGAATTTCTGATATTGAATTGTTAAAGATGAATAATAAATAAATGTAACAATAATTTAAAATGAAAAGGAAAGCGAGAACGAATTCGTCTTCTTCAGCGTGCGTACGTAGAAATTATTTAATACAGAAAGGGCAGTGGGGAAAGAGCCAGAGGTGAATTTTCTGCGAATTTGATCTATGGCGTTGTCTAGGCTACGGCACCCGGTGATCTCGCGTGCTCCGTCTCTAATCAGAGCTCGCTTCCTTTCTTCTATCACCTGCCCATTCATTTCTCAATCGGTAATTCTTAATTTTTGTTTATTCGGTTTAGCGCTGAATTTGGATGAACTTAATTTCGGTTGATTTGATAGTATCGTGATTTTTTATCCGATCGGAACTAGATGCAACGTTGTTTCGGAAAATATTGAGTGGTTCTGTGGTTGGTGAAGCTGTCAAATGCGGCGGCATTGGAATTAATCGATTGGAGAAATAAAATGTGGGGAGCAGTAGTTCTGCTGCATTTTGTTTGTTTTTAATGCCTTAGTATGAAATGAAGAATACAATTATGATGAAATGTCAGCTGGTTTATAGCGTTGACACTGTTTTACAGTATTTTGCGAACGTACAATGACAAGCTCGATCTGCATTTTTTGTTGTAATTGACATTATGAAATTTCGGAAGCTAGGAATGTTTTGTGTCCGTGGGCATTGTTCCAAGCCTGGTTAGGCTGTGGTCGTGCCACAAAGAATGATAATACTCAGATGAGTAGCACTGTTTGATGTCTCAGTTTAGATGAGTTGTTGAAGAGGACCAACGTCTTATTCAGAATCATAAGTAGCTCTTTAGTTCAGCTGCTTGCTTTCTGCATTTATACTTGCAAGCACAGATATTTAAAGGTTGTATTGTATCATTGTATGTGCTTCAGGTTCATATGGTTTTAAGACCTGTTATTTAGCCTGAATGCAATAACTGTGCTTTTCCCAAATGTTCATCCTATGTCTCTCAAATTGAATCTAGATGGTTTGACAGAATACCTGGATCATTTCCTATATTCTTCAATCTTCATACTGAATTTTCTGGTCATGTACCAATTTTTGCATTGTTTATCACTTATTGTCGACATATGGTTTGCTGCAGTTCAAGGGGTCAATACTGGTCTTGAATTTTCGAGACTTTGTTAAGGTATGCGTGTAAAGTCTTATCTTAGTTCCTTCTCTTGTTTTTTCTTCCTCAACTTCAACCTGTACTTCATGTTTTTAATTAAACATACTGGTATTTTGATTTTTAAAATTTATTGTTTGTCTCAGCTTTTTTATTTGTGCCTAACCTCATTCATTCTTCTTCTATTATAGCTTATGATCTGACTTAGTGCAAGTAATTTCTTAGCTGTCAGTTTCATCTTTGGACAGATTCCTGGATTTTATTTGTTTGTATACTCTAATTAGACAGTATAAAAGATTATTGACAGCTTTTTAGTATAGGCCAATTGCCAAAGGAGATCTGTGCTTCCACAGTTCCACTCGCTATTTGCTTGCAGATATGTAATGGGCCTTGGTGCTTTTATAGTTTAACTAGTTTTAAGTGGCTAGGGTTTGTTTTCTTATTCTTGGTAGGCTTTCATATGGCTATCAGATGGAATTATTTCCATGCATTACTCTGCCAATATTCCAAGTTTGCAGCTTATGCCAATTTAGTTTCCATAGTTAAACTCAGTAGTAGATGTCAATATTCCATCAGCAACCATTGTTTCTGATTCAGTAGTTCTTGTACATTCATTTTTATTGAATCAAATTTGATAATTGAGCCTTGCCAGTCAAAGCGATCAGCTTACATGGCAGTGGGAATGAAGAAAATTGGCAACTTTTACCCTAGCATTGGAAAATGTATTCTAACCTTTCTGTCCTGGCATATCCTCCCGTGGTCTAAAATTGTTCTCTTTCCTGATAAAATATTGCAGGCCAGCATCGATTCCATTATTTAATGGCATTTATGGCGATTCTTCTAAGATTAAGGTTGGCAGCAAAACTGTATTTTAAATATATCTACCCATCTGCACATTTTCTAACATATTCATGGGATGTTTACACTTTACAGGTCAAAATGGGTATCCGCTCCTTTTCATCTTCCGGTATAACTCTTTTCACTCAACTTGAACTTGCTATTTCAAATTTTAAATGACATTCTGGTGTCTGAACTTAATCTAGATGGCTTGGTTAAACTCAATAGCTAATTTACATGGCTTCATCCATCATGTAGTTTTTCCAAGCTTATCGTATGTATCGTATTCGTCCCAGATGTTAATGTAAAACCTTTTATGCTCAATCTTGAAATATGTTAACTCAAAAATTGTACTGTTAAATATTATCTTGAAAATATAATCAAAATGTTACTTAGTTGCTTCAATGTCTGCTTTTGTACATAATGGTCAAGTTTTATTATTATTTCAGAGATACCTGAGCATACAGTGCTTCAAATGCCAGCTTTGTCACCTACAATGGTAAATGACTGTATGTAATATATATTCGCCATAACACAAAAATGTTTAGCTCTGTCACTGGTGTTTTTATACGCTTTTCCTTTTACAGAGTCAAGGTAATATTGTGAAGTGGCTGAAGAAAGAGGGAGATAAGGTCAGTTACAATTACTGTGTCATTCAGATTTTCTTGACACAGAGCATTGTCACTTGCTATGCACACATTTAATGATTAAATACTATGAAAGTTTTAGTGCAGAAATATGTACTCCCTCCGTCCCACTGAAGATGACCCAGTTTTCTTTTTAGTTTGTCCCATTCAAGATGACCCATTACTTAAAATGGAAACCCCTTTATCTCTACTTTATTCTCTCTCTCTTACTTTACTCTCTCCCTTAACACACAAAATAAAACTACATAAACTCTAGTGCCGCCCAAGGAAGGGGTCATCCTCCTTGGGATGGAGGGAGTATAAGATATCTCAGGTAGATTAAGTTGATCTGATCTGTTTCTTTCTTCTGGATCTAATAGGTTGAAGTGGGGGATGTGCTTTGTGAAATCGAGACAGACAAAGCCACTGTGGAGTTTGAATCTCTTGAAGAAGGGTAAATTTCTGTAATTGAATCGCCTGTTGCATGTTGAAGAATTGCAGGCTCTGTCT
>NW_025951331.1:0-35024 GCF_023119035.1 Salvia hispanica | reverse complement strand
TAGTAATATAACCATATTCGAATGCATAACTAGAAACTATTTTTAATCTTAATTACTTGAATTTGAAACTTTGAATAGACTTTTAGTGATAAGTCTAAGAACATCACACCATGCCGCTCATGTCTCGTGCGACACGATTCTACAATGAATAGCTTGATAAAAGGTCGAAGATAAGATAAACTCAAAACACGTTCTCAATTTGAATGATAAAATTTTAGTATTATATAAAGTTGGAATTGTTTATAGTAATTGATAATCGAATAATGAATTTGATTTCGAGCCTAGTACGCAAAACAAGCCCATCACACTGTGGTTTAATTTTATTTTAACCTTAAACCATTTAATTAAAAGTTGTAATTTAGTAAATATAAATCGTCAAAATTATTGAATTTATAAGATGACACTCACACAAAGGTGGTAATGGTCATATCATAACGGTTCACACGGCGTCGTTTCACTCCCAATCTCTCTCTCTCCAAAAGCAAAACTCTAGAGAGAGAAAATCTATGGATACATAGATCGCATCATCGCAGAGAGAAGACAAAAGCCCTCAAAGGAGAAAAAAAAATGAAATCAAAATAAAAAAGTGGGAAAGGAGTGAAAGAAAAAGAGGAGAGGAGGGAAGCATTAAAGCGGAGGTTGCTGGTGGTATTCAGTTGGTTGATGGTGGATAATCAACAAGGCGTTCCCAGGGGCAGATTCGTCATTCCGCGCATCCACCCCATGCTAGCCGGCGGCGCCGCGGCGGTCCAAGCCATCGGGAGCAGAATCGGCGAGCTGAGCAGGGTGGTCTTCATCGGAGGCGGCGGCGGTGGAGGATTCTGGAGGGATGCGGCGTCCAACGGCGGCCTCACCCTCGCCTTCACGGCGTTTGCTGGCCTCGCCTTAGCCGCCGCAGTCTTCTACACTTCTAGGTAAAGAGCTACAGTGTCACAGGAAATTTTCTCAATCCGGTGTTGTAAACCCTAGGGAGACTTAATTTAATTAGATTAGGGCAAAAATTTTAGGAGTGATAACTCATAAAGACTTCATAGATGAGAGCTCTAAGACGAAGTCAGACTTCGTCAAAATCTTCGTCACCGTCTTCAAATACGTCGTCGTCTCCACCGTCTTCGTCGTGGATTCATTTGAGATCGGTTCTCTTCATAGTAGCTTCCTCCAACTCCTCACCAGCCTCTTGTTCTTCTTCCTCTTCTGACCGGTGAGTCTCTTCTTTCTCTCTCTAAATTAAAACACCTACTTAGTTTTTTTCTAATCTTTTAGTTCAGATCTTGAGTTTATACTTCCAAAACATGAGCTTTTTTCAATCTCATATCACTTACCCTACCATTCAATCTGCCGCTTCTTTGCAGCTCGATTCATAGCTGTCCATTTCTTCGTGTTGCTGGTCATAGCCCTACGCCTAGGTGTACGCTTCAGTTAGTTTAGTTGTTAGGATTGATATGTAAGAGTAATAAGTAGAGTATTAATTTGACTTGGTAATATGAAATATCTTTTTTTATTTGTCAGCCAAAATGGGCTAATATACTACTTTGAATGATCGACTGGTGTTGAATAATTAGTGCTTGATTAATAAAGCACTCATTCTTGCCCTTATATTGGATTTTGTCAAATTAAAGTGTAATCTATGCAAGGTCACCAAGGTTGTAAACTTCTAAATTTTGAGTCATTGTATTTACATTTGTAGTTTTGTCCAAGTAGGAAAAGGATATAGATGGGATGAAAAATAAAATCTCCCTCGAAGTAGAAATTGGTTATTGACCTACTTTCCAGTGCTGTACATCGATTTTCTCTGAAGCTTCTTTTAAGTCTTGATTCTTGAACAAGATGGAAGATCAAATTTTTACATCAAATCATGCTTTATAGACCTGGAACGTTTTGGGAGATTTAGTATGCGACCATAAATATCTATTTTTTCTCAATAATCTGAATACACTATTGTCTTTCAACATATTTTAAGGTGGTGATATAACTGGTTTTGTGCATGGCTGTGAACACTAAATCACTGTGATGTTTTGTGCATGGCTGTAAACACCAAGGTTGTGGACCTCATGCTCGAGGTTGAAAGTTGAGTCCAGAACCTCAATCAGAAAGTTGGCCGATTAAACTTTGTGATATCTAACAGTTGTTGTCTAGTTCATTTGTGTTATGACCTTAGCAATAGTTCATATTCAGCTACCTCAAGTTTTAATTCACCCTGCTAATCTCATCCAGTATCTATATTTTGCATCAATTCTTATTTTGAATGACAACATTATATATGAGTATATTATAGATATTCCACAGAACCAGTACTTTCACACTTCAAAGAGATATAACCATGCCAACATCTGAACCTGTTGATATTAGGCTCTTCCACGCCTTGTGTGAACTTATTTACCATTGTATATTTGTATTAGTTTTCTGAGAAGTATTTTGGTTGCTTTATTTAGGATGCAAGATGAATGAACCTTTCTCTTGGACGGCTACAAAGAAGCTAACAAATTTCTTTTTACTTTCAAGTTGCTACATGAAAAAAATATATCGCTACTGTGCTGGTTCTTGTATTAGTGGACAGTTAGCATCTTCTTTGAATATAAACCTTTAAACAAACATGTGGAATTTAAAGTAGTTCTCTGTAGTAGTTACTTGAGTTAGGAAGTTTTTTCAAATATCAGCTGGTCATTTTCTAATTGTTAACTGTTAAGTTATGGAACTTGATAATGCTGCATGCTCTGTATTGCTTTTCATCTCATACTTTTTCTGCGGAAGGATATGCTCTTTTCATCTCAAATTCTTTCTTTGGAGTTATATGCAGGCAGTGATAATTAGTAAATTTTGTCCTTATGCTACCAAACATGATTGTGCCCAATAATCTTGTGACTTGGGAACCTTGTACTCTTTCGATTTTGTTAACACGGCCTCTCATTGATCAAGTAATAATTGGTGATATTGCTAATTTTCAGGGGTCGCCTTAAATCCCCATGGTCCCGGAGAAAAAGGAAGCATATACTCTCACCTCAGCAGTGGAAAAGTTTGTTCACTCCAGATGGAAAGCTTCGTGACAATGGAGTTAAATTCCTGAAAAAAGTTCGAAGCGGAGTGAGTTATGCTTTCATATAGCTGCAAGTTAATTGTTGTAGTTGGTAACTGCTTGAGTTTGATTTTATACCTTGCTTTATGCAGGGTGTTGATCCTAGTATTAGGGGAGAGGTTTGGCCGTTTCTTCTTGGAGTGTAAGTTTACTCACTTCAGGAATAAGATATCTGAGTGGCAATGTTTTCTCATTTTCTGCTTGTGGATGAACATTGCATTAATAGTTTAATTTCTGTTTGTGAGATGTAAATAACTGAAGAGTAAGGGTAGATCAGGTCTCATGAAACTCATTGCTTCTTGATGTTTGTGTTTGCTTGTAATAAACCATTTGATTATTAATGTCTCTGAACATAGTTTTCGTGTTCCTTCTTTGGTCCAACAAAAGTTCCCTTATCCAGTCCTTAGCTTTAATGTTTAGGATGTACTGACCTCACTTCCCCTTCTTGAGGGTTAGTGCCATCTCTGTCATCAACATGCGTTTGACATTACTTAAATATATTTTGACCTGCCAATGTTTTACTTTCAAGCTTATTTCTGTATATCAAGAATATGCATATGGCCTAGTCATAATGATTATGATCTCGACTTCTTTCTGCAGCTATGACCTGAGAAGTACCAAAGAAGAAAGAGATACTACTAAGGTCCAGAACAGGTACAGTCATACAAACATGAGTTTGTTACCCATGTAGTGGACTCTATTCATTTTCTTTTACCTTTTTTTACAAAAATCTCCCATCCATTTATATGTTTAACTGATTAATAAGTCGATAAGGTTTGGCCGTAGATTTATTGGTTGTTACTTTTTGCAGAAAGGAATATGAGAAACTACGGAGGCAGTGTCGCCGGCTCCTTAAACATATCAGTGAACCTTGTAAGTTAAATGCAAATGGTGAAACAAGCAATGCTGGTGGTGGAAGTATCACTGAAGAGGTGGATTCTCCTTGCTCTGAAGAGGTGGTGAGTGCCAGAGGATCCCTTTCGAGTGAGGAAGCATTCGATAATAATGAGGAGGAATGTCATACCACCAACTCAATCATGAATGAATACGAGGGCTCAAAGAGAATTACAGATTCCAACGTCACCTCTGACTCAGAATCCTCAGACTCTGAATCCTCAGATGATCCTGAATTAAGTCAAACTTTCGACGTAACAGAAAGCACACAGGACCAGGACCCTGAAAATGACCTGTCCTCAAAGGAGGATTCGTCTCCTTCAAGCACGGATGTTCAGTCTCAACCCTTCAGTAGGGAAAATTTTGCCACCTGGCAGCGAATTATCCGGCTAGATGCTATTCGGGCCAATGAGGATTGGATATCATACTCCCCATCACAGGCTACGGTGACAGATGCAAAAGCCCATCGTGCTGCTGAAGCAGTGAGGCTGAAGGATTATGAACATCTCATTCCTAGCAGGATCTTCCATGCTGCTCGTTTGGTAGCCATTCTTGAAGCCTATGCAATGTATGACCCTGAAATCGGCTATTGTCAGGGGATGAGTGATCTTCTTTCTCCTATAATAGCTGTGGTGACAGAGGACCATGAAGCTTTCTGGTGCTTTGTGGGTTTCATGAAGAAGGCTCGTCACAATTTCCGACTTGATGAAGTGGGAATCAGAAGGCAGCTGAACATCGTCTCAAAAATCATCAAGTACAAGGACTCACACCTCTACAGGCATCTCGAGGAACTCCAGGCTGAGGATTGCTTCTTCGTATACAGGATGGTGGTCGTGCTCTTTAGAAGGGAACTAACTTTCGAGCAAACTCTATGCCTCTGGGAAGTCGTATGGGCGGATCAGGCTGCAATCAGAGCTGGTATAGGGAAGTCTGCTTGGAGCAGGATCAGGCAGCGGGCCCCTCCAACCGATGATCTCTTACTCTATGCAATTGCAGCTTCTGTCCTGCAAAGGAGGAAGCAAATCGTGGAAAAATACAACAGCATGGACGAGATTCTTAGGGAGTGCAACTCGATGGCAGGGCATCTCGATGTGTGGAAGCTTCTGGATGATGCACACCACTTGGTTGTCAACCTCCATGACAAGATCAGTTTCCAATTAGAAATCTTTGATTCCATCTGTAATTCTGTACCTCTACACTTGAAAATTTTCAGCTGAAGCTTATTTCATTTTGTGAACAATGAATTACTAATATCAAACGTTTATTGCAACAAGTGTCAAACTTGCAAAATATATTCAATTAGATTGAATTTATTCATTGTTAAAAAACACATTCAAACTCAAAAATATTCAACTGAAATACAGAGAGTATGTTAAAGTTCACATCCTCCTTGGGCAAGAGGAGCTAAGAAGCAACGGTGTGTCGCTTAAGACAACTTCTCTTTGGTGTAATGTCGGACAGCAAAGGCCAGACCCAAAATCAAGAGAGGCACGAGGAACTGCAGGATCTTGATCCCAAACTCGGATGTCTTGTTCGCATTGTAAGCAACGTGTGACGGAGGGGGGTAAGTGCGTTTCAAGGGAACTGTTGCGGGTCTATCTCCCCGATGTAGTACTGGTCCATCATCTTGTGAGCTTCATCGCTGTGCCCAATATCCTCAAAGTCATTGGTTGCGTCTTTACCTGTGATGCGCCAATAACTTCAAGAACCGATCTTTGTATTTCATGAGAACGATACGTGGCTGTGGAAAGATTAGATTACCTGTAGCTGCTAGTAGAACTTCATCACCTCCAGGATGATCATCCATGAATGGAGTCACATCATAAACCTGCATTTCGAATCAGCATTAACTTGAATAATTATGCAACCAAACAATTTATCAGATTTCAAGTATACACAAAATTAAGATTACAAACTTGAAATCACTGTGAACAATCTCCCTACCCCCCTCTCCTTCTCTCATTCACACACACACACACACAACAAAACTCAACTTTTGCTTACTATTATTATCTCTCTCTCTCTCCCTCTCTAAATTTACTTGACAGCTAAAAATAGCACAACCAATTAACTAAGCATGTATAGTTTGATCGTTATGATATGCATATCCAGTATTAAATCTACATAGTAGTAACAACACAAATTTCCAGATCATCCTGAAAAAAATTGAGCACCTCTCACAAAATTTTCACTCCTTCACCATTCACCAACATGAGTTATACTTCCTCCATTCCAGTAATAATAGATCGTTTCTGATTTCGTACGTTACTAGTAATAGAGTCTCAACACATTTCTCCACACCACTATACTCTCTCTTACTAATTATCTCTTCATTTGTCCACCTTTCTATTTTCCACTTTATTCTCCATTTACTTAATTCACTAACACAATTTCCTTAATCTTCGTGCCGAAAAGGAAAGCTTTCATTACTATAGAGCGGAGGAGTATTGAATTAACAAAATCAACAACACAACTTCACATATTATCAGCCTGAGCAAACTAAAAATAGCTCAATTGACCAATTTCTCTACGTAGTTATTCACAATAGCATCTTTCACCGTAGGAAAGGTGAAAACCGAAAGCATCACCCAATTAATCAACGGTAAAAACTTATAAAATTCGGAAAACAGAGTTTCATTGATAAAATTAAGAAAAATTAACAACGAGAACGAACTTGGGAAATGAATCCAACATTTTTTCCTGAAAAAAACGAAATCGAACCTTTCCACTGATAACGAGCCAACAATCCTTAGTCTTATTATGCTTCACAACTTCCTCAAACAAGTGAACTTTTGCACCGGACGCCATTGTTAATTTCCTCACGCAGCTGCAGAAAATCTCGCAACCAAAATCAAAATTCTCCACGATCAGCGCACAGCAGACAAGGAAAAGCGAAGATCCGAAGCAATTAGGCAGAAAAAACGAAGGAATCTCAGAATTGAAATCGAAAGAGAGGAGCTTACTCGAGAGAGAAGGTTTGACCAACTGGCAGGATTGACTCTCTCCAACAGCAGCCTGAGAAATGACTGTTTAGTATTGAAATCATCGATGGTGTTTATATTCATTATATGGTTGTGAAGAATTTGACAATTGGCCCCAAAAGTTGTCGAAAATTCACATTTAGGTTACTCTCTAGAAACTTCTAATATTGATTATGAAAACTGAATTACCGGTGAGTAATTATCTCTTATTTTCTTTTTTACTCAATATGTGAATAATTATCTGATTATCTTTATAAATTTTTGTAATGAATTCTATATTCGATTAACTCTTTCGGTTTCCATTTTATTATAAAAATAAGACGTAATAAATTAAATTTTTTAATATTCTTAAAATAAGTGATAAGCGAATATAACAATTAATGTAGGCAGAATTATGTCAGTTCTCGTTTGTATCATTAACAAATTGAGTTGATCGGGCCTACTTTTTTTTCAAATGCTATTCAATAAATGTAGGCAGAAAATTTGGAAAATTTTGTACTATTTTATTTTATATAATTTGGTGTTGGACAATATGAGGATTATAGTAATTGAGATGAATTTCTTCCTCTCACAACCAAATTATATCACTTCACATGAGACGAGATACAATTGTTGGAGATCGAAAATATTATGCGAACAACTAATTTTGAATTTGATTAAATGTTACAAAATCGATAAAATGGAAGAAATTCAAGTGAATGGAAATAGAAGGATTCTCCACTGTCGAGCTTGCTTCATTTCGAATCAAGATATAGTAGATAAATAAACACATTCCATTTCATTGATCGGCCAGGACATTCCTATGGCTAAACACCTAGGAAGACATAGAATGAACGAGAGTTGTTGAAAATAGGATATGGGATGACTTTTTGAAATTTTAATATTTTACTCTTGAATTTAAATAAGGAAATTTATGTCTTCGCCCTATAAAAGAAAGAATAAATCAAACTGAATACTGCACATATTCCCACCAAATATTTATATTGTGATGGTGTGAAATAAATACTGCAATGTGGTGATAGGAGGCATGCAATGAGGCATGTGTGTATAAAATTATTTAAGTTGTAAACATAGACAACATTTAAGAGGGCTTCATCTATAAATTTATTTATATTTGCATCATATGTGGTACATTATACAATAATTTTTCTTGAACAGTATCCAACACGCTAGACAACAATCTATATCATTGCTAACAACAATCTATATGCTGCTTTAACGTATTGAATATTGTTGTATAACGTTTATAATATTGTTGTATAAGTAGTGTACACAGTATCACTTTAAGAGGATTGTCATTTTAATACAAACATGCATCATATTCTATATATTTAGGTTGCGCATAAGTTTGATTAGTTAAAATGTAGTATGTTTTAAATAAGTTAGTGTTTGATTTGTTAAATAAATGAGGAAGATATCTCAACTTTGTGTTTTATCATTTTGAGACAATAAGTTGTAAAGTCTGGATAATTAGATTTTTCAATTTGACAATACGACATATTTGTTGTATGTTGACATCAAATATGAAAATCTAAATGTCTAGATTTTAGTTTGTGCAATTTGAAATTGATTACACCTCATAAGTTGCAATGTATTTAAACTAGTATCAACCCCGTGCGTTGCACGACCTACCTAATTTTAAATTAAAAAGTCAATTAAATAAATGAAATGAGAAAATATAAAATTATACATGGTTTATAGATCCCAAATAAAATTATACAAAATTTATAAAATATATAATATGTATGAAATAAAAAATTAAATAGTGACACAACATAAAAGAGTTTATTGACTATGCAATTGTACACATACTGATTGCCCGGTTGTTCAACCTATTATCAATCCAACCTTCCATCGGGTGAATCGAACTATATAAAATATAATATTTTTCAAATAACAAAAACATTAAAAATCTTTATAGAATATTAAATCTCGAAAAAAACATGAGGAGCATACATCATAGAAAGCTTAATATTCCACTCATACAACAATAATTTGAAAATTTTGATTTTTTTGTTCTAGATGATTTCCCCAACGGTTCTTCATCCCAAAAAAATGCATCCCAATAGGAACAATAAGAACTTATCCATGAAGCATCACCAATATTCGATATTCGCAAAATAATATACACAAACTATATTGACACAACTTTAGATGAATCAACACTCACCATAAATCAACAATTATCACGTTTAATAATCTTGCTAGGGTCAACAATTGCGCCAATAATATCTAAAAAAACATAGAAGTAGCAACAATGTTAAAAAAACAAATAACAATATTATAGTTGAGAGTAATATTTAAAATGTCAAATAGTGTCTCCTCAACTACATTATCAATCAGCTGATATATTCAAATGTCTTAAACGTTAAATTGGAGTAGAAAATAAAAACAAAATGACGATCAACACTCACTGCGAATCACAATTTTAATCTCAATGAGTGAAAATTAGATTATATAATAACCTTGCCGGGTCAATGATAACACCAATGGTATAAAAAAAAAAAAAAGTTGAGACAATGTTAATAATAATAATAATAATAATAATAATAATAATAATAATAATAATAATAATAATAATAATAATAATAAACAATGTGTATAATAGATTCATATAAATGTACTACTATCGATAAAGAGTAATAATCATATTGGAAGTAAAAATATCTTTGTACTACTATCGATAAAGAGTAATAATCATGTTGGAAGTAAAAATATCTTTTGCAAAATTCGTAATGCAATGAGAAAAGACAAAAAGGAATGAATTTTATCTAACCAATGATACGTATTTATAGGTAAAAAGTATGAAGAAACAATCATAAATTGATGGAATTATAACATTATTGACCGCCTTAAATTTACATTGAAAACCGATTGATTTGTTTAAATGTCATTTTTATTGCCTTTACGCTCTTACTTTCTTTAGTGGGATTAATTGATATTTATAACTTTTAAAAAATAAGATTAAAATGAAGGTTATAAATCTTTATGATTATAAGAGGGCATGTATTAAAAGCCGTATATGGAGCCATATTAATAATTAATACTAATATGTAAATGTAAAGTAGAATAATTCTCATGTTATAAATATATTAAAAAAAATTAAACATGCCACTATTTTTATATTATGTTTACCTTTATTATTTTTAATAACTCATAATCATAAAGATTTGTAACCTCCATTTTAATCCTATTACTTAAAAAGTATAAATATCTAAATTCATCCCACAACTTATAAATATTTCAAAATAAGGCTAAAACTCGCTTTTTATATTAAGTATAGATTATAATTGAACACAATTCACCTTATTAAAAACCATTTTTAACTGGGAAATGAGAAATGTGAGGGTGTATACGTAAATTGATGTTGACATGTTGTTAACTAATAACTGGGTTGAAATTTCAATACCAATAACTTAATCCAACAATTTGATTGGTAAGAAAAACTCTTGCAAATAAAAAACCAACATGAATTCTTCTATACTAGGAACAAAACAAATAAATGCAGATAATTAAACTCACGAATCAAATCTATATCTATCATGTATAAAAGGGGAGTTTTCCTTATTTAAAAATTTTTAAATTATGGGATGAATTTGAATATTTATAAGCTATGTCACAATCAATATAGAGAAGTGAAGGTTAGAAAAAATGGTTGGCTTGCCTATAACATATTCATATTGCATGTTCAATTATAGTACTTTGTAACGCCTAACTTGATTTGACTCCAACCTATTCATCGGTCAATTCGTCAATGATATAGTAATTTGTAACGCCTAACTTGATTTCAATGTAAAGAGACAAGTAAAAGGTGATCGTTTATATTTATGGTGTGGTGTGTTTGAATGCGGGCCAATAACTAGCCTTGATATTAGTCGTTTTGTATTTATAGATATGAAAGCGAGTTTTGGCCTTATTTAGAAATATTTATAAGTTATGGGATGAATTTGAATATTTATAAACTATGTCACAATCAATGTAGAGAAGTGAAGGTTAGAAAAAATGGTTCATCCATTGAGCTTGCCTATAACATATTGCATCGTTCAATGATAGTCCTTTGTAATGCCTAAATTGATTTGCCTCCAACCTATTGCATCGGTCAATCCGTCAATGATGTAGTAATTTGTAATGCCTAACTTGATTTCAATGTAAAGAGTCAAGTAAAGGTGATCGTTTATATTTATAGTGTGGTGTGTTTGAATGCGGACTAATAATTAGCCTTGATATTAGTCCGTCTTTGTATTTATGTAATCGAGTAATGGTCATATTTTAGCCGTTTTCATTTTTTTTCCGATTGAATAATTATATTTGTTGTCTCTCTCTTAGTACCAATGCTATATATATTCACGCACTAATATTAGTATTTTTGCAAGGTGGATTGCTGGGTTGGTGGATTATTAGGGGAAACATATTACTTCTAATGTTTCATTTAGGATTAGTAGAAACAATTAGAAGATCTTGTATATGTTTATAGGATATATTCTTATTGTTCATGAAAATAAAATGGATCGCAGTCGACGCCAAGCATGGGTGATACTACTAGTAAAAAAGTCAAGTTTGTCCCAATTGTGAATGAAATCTTGATTCCAACCTCCAGAAATGCTCAACAATTAAAATTTCATTTATTGTGAGGCCATTTCTACATAATATATGGACATTATTTAATAGCGTAAATGTAAGAAATACTCCACTGCTATAACAAGAGACGTGTACAAATATAGCTTGAAGAGCTTACGTTACGTGACCAATAAAGATACACAAATATATGTAATCAAATGTGTTACTTACTTAGCTTGCTGAATTCAACTTGTTTTTAGTTTTGCATCGTATCTGAACTCTGGCATTGAACAATCATCGTGACTCACGATATTCAATGTAAAAGAAAATGTGTTGCACATAAAATAAATAAATAAATTTGATATAATGCATCATATAAACAAATACTACAACATTATCTATCAAAATTACGGTTCACAAATGTTCTATCCATTTATATTTTACCGAGACAAATGTAACTTATAAACTGGATCGAATTATCTTTCAATGCCACTGGAAGAATTTGAGAGCTAAACTGGATCGACTATCTTTCAATGCCACTGGAAGAATTTTAGAGCTCTCAAATGACCGGGTTCAGTGTGAGTCTTCCAAGCCAAAATAATCATAAAAACCAAGGTCCAATTTTAGAATTCTTGAACGACCGACTCTAGTGCTACTAGAGGCCAATTATAATCATAAAAACATGCACATGTTTCATCTTTCTTGGTTACTAGACGCTCTTGTAAAATAGTTTAGCTTACATAAAAATGTGCTACAAATTGAAATTTCAAATAAAATATTTTCTTAATTTATATATATGCCGGTGAACATGGGCCAGCCCATATACAGTTGGGCCGATTAAGGGCCGGAGAACATCACTTCCTTCTTCAAATATAAATAAATTTAGTAATTATATTTGGGCAATATTATTTGTTACAAATAATGAATATCATAAATTAAATAAATAATATGGGAACGTTTCCATTACATGATCCAGTTAATCTAAATTGCGAGGCATACTATAAGAGCTCGTCGGGTAGCGGTGATCACCTCCAACATTTAATAAAACATCACCTAATACACCAAAGAAATGACATGTGGATATTATTTATAAATTGATAAAAATACTGCACTCGATTTACTCACGCCAAACACCCTTCTCCCTGTAAATCTCTCCCTTCCTCACAAATTGGCAACCACCATTAAATCTCTCTTTTCCCTCTAATTTTCAAGCATGCTTCCTATCCGAAACTATATTAATGGTTTATGATTAAATTCATGGTTATACAATGAACAAGAGAACAAATATGTAAAAAGAAAAGAGACGGAAAATTTTCAACATTGTTTTGCAAAGCTTTTGCATTATCTTCTTCAGAGTGCATGTGGCGGTACTTTCGAGTTTTGGTTTTACGTAGAGATCTTGAATAGAATTTGTAAATCTCTCGCTCGTTCTTTGTATTCAATTTTATTGCTTGAATTCGATTCGTCACCATCATCGGCTTCCCCAATGGAGGTCGTCGACTCTTTGAATTCCAGAACGGAGATCATTGCCGCGAAATTGAAGACGCCGGAATTTGAAGTTGTCCAGTTTAAATTGCTAGAATGCAAGTTTGAGTGGGGATGAGAGGTAGAGAATTGAATAGATTCGTCACCATCATCGGCTTCCCGCGGCGGAGGTCGTCACTCTTTGGAGAAGGAATGCGGTGGCTATTTTTATCAATTTATAAATAATATCCACGTCAATTTCTTGTTGGTGTATTAGGTGATGTTTTATTAAATGTTGGAGTGATCCGCACAGGTCTGTAGTATTGCAAATAATTAATATGGATGTATGGTTAAAAGCTTTCATGACTTTATGGGCAGAATTAGATGTTGTTTGGTTCAACCCAAGCAATTTGTTAAGTTCATTTCTATTATTTGCTGAATTGGAGTAGCCTGAAACATAAAAGGGCCATAACTTTAATACCCCTCTTCATTTCCAAATTCCAAAGTAAGCTAAACTCAAAATGCAACAAAGTGAGAGCTGAAGCAAGAAGGTAGTTTCTTGATTCGAATTGGGAAGGAGTATATGTACAAAATGTGAACAGAATATCATGGACAACATTACTCCATTCACAATTGAAAATCAAAGACCACAAACATCAATGTTTAGAGAAACAGTTCAAATCGAATCATGCACATATTAAGCAGATGCACCAATCGGTAGAAATTGTCAAACAAATAATTCAGCATATGCACTCGAATTTCGCAAAAAATTCGCGAGTCAAAGTAAGCCAGGCAACCATGTCGTGTTTCAGCAAAATTTTCACAAATTTTTTCCCCCAATGCCCAAATCAATCAAGATGCACCAACGAAATCGGAGTTTGTAAACCAAATTCCCAAAAATAGAATCGAACAAGAACCCATAAAAGCCGAAAATCGGTCCCTAAAACCGTCGAAATTGACAATTCAAAAAAAAAATCAGACATTTGAATTGGAATTTACCGGAATTTGGTCAGCCGCTCGATGAAAAATTGGACCTCCAACGGTAACAATTTGAAGATTTCGAAGAGCAAATTCGAACAATTGCTACGTTTTCGCCAAATCTAAATGCCGTCACTTATACTGGCTCCACACTCGTTGAGTTGACACCCATCGCGATAGTTGTAGATGTAGGTGGAAATCCGCTTGGGTATACGGTCTGCCGAAAAGTTTGCTTGCTACCAAACACCGAAACAAAGTGAGGAGGAGGGTGTTTAATTTAATTTAGGCGTACAGGCGAGCCCATACAGTGATCAAGTCACAAAATACAATTTAGTCGATAAAATATACATATTTTAATAGAATAATAGGTCGGGAATTTAAGTCGATCAATATACGAATGTTTGTATGTATAAATTGAACATACTATTATTTATGAAGTTTGTTTTAATATATGATAATGATTTATTAAAGATATGAGAAGATTGCGATCTCTTGAGGTGGCCAAAACCAACCTAACAATTCCTCACATCACTTTCATGATTCCCCTATTTCAATCACAGCCTCACACACTATTGTTCGCACAAACAAAACCAAAATCACATAGTAGTAGTATTTCAAGATTAAAATATAATGGACACAACAACTATCTTCGTATTATAAATATGTGATTCAGCACCAATATAATAATATACATATAATGATGCCCAAGATGATGTAACAATACTTTTTTTATCAGTACTTAAATAAATAAAAAGAATCATAACTTTAAGATGGATGTAACAATACTTTTTTAGTACTACTAGTACTTAAATAAATAAAAGAGAATCATACCTTTTCATTGATATCTGATAAACTATACTATAATTCTTTAAATTAAATTATAAATTAATACGAGTAGTAACTTTTATTCTACTTAATCGTCCAATAATATTCAAATTTAAAATTAATATAATAAAATCAAGTTTAACAATAAAATGACATTGCTTTTTTTATTAAATGTCACCATACTCTATGCTAATATATCTATCTAAAACGATGCGAATTTTTTTTTTTTTAATTATTATTATTATTATTATTATTATTATTATTATTATTATTATTATTTCATAGTATTAGTTTCAATTCCAATCATCACAGGATAATTATGAAATAGGAGTATTAAAATGTTCCAATTTTATATTTTGGTTTAAAAATTATGAGATCGACTCGAAATCAAGAAAAAAATATGACTCGAATGACAATTTTCTCTTAAATAAAAACTACTCCATATTTATTCATCTAAAAATGAATAAGTAAGAGGAAAACAGAAAAAAAAAAAATTGGAAAAAAGTATTAGAAAAAGTGGAAAACAGTTAATAATGAGAAATTCTATTAAAAAATAAAAATGTACACACAAGCGTATAAAAAATAGTGATCATTATTTTATTTAATTTTATTTTTCAGTGTGTATTGTCATTTAATAAAATGATTCATTATTTTAAAAATGAAAAGAGTCTGAAAAAGAGAGGCAGAGAGAGATATAATCATTGTTGAGAGGCAGCAATGGAGGAGTTGTTGGAAGACAGACGGTCAACCGCCATGTCCACCGGCAACCCCTCCTCTCCCTCCACTCTCCGCTTCCTCGCCTTCTCCGCCCCACCCGAATCCGACCCGCTCGAGCTCCACGAGAGCGACGTCGTCTGGTCCTTCTCCGTCTCCCCCGCCGCCGCTCCCCCTCCTCCGCCGCCGCAGCACCACCACCACCGCCGCCACAATTTCAATCCGGCGACCTCCGGCCTCTCCGCCGCCCTCTCCGACGACCACCGCCACCTCATCCGCCGCAAATCCACCGTGATGCTCGCGCCGGCATCGAGGAAGGAGGAGATTCCCAATCCTCCGTCGAGGCTCCACCAATCGGCGCCGATGAACGTGCCGCAGTGGCCGAAGGAGCTCCGCCGCAGATGCGTGAACACCGATTTCGACGGGATCGACGAGGCGGAGGACAACGACGGCGGCGATGACGAGGAGGAACAGGAGGAGGAGATTGTGCCTCCGCACGTGATCGTGGCGAGGTCGCACGTGACGTTCTCGGTGTTTGAAGGCGCCGGGAGGACGCTCAAGGGCGCGATCTGCGCCGCGTCCGCAACGCTGTGTTTCAGAAAACAGGTTTTATCGATTGAAAATTGGGGGAAAAATTGAACGAAAATAAGCTAAAATAAATTATTAGCTGCGATTTTGACGATGAATTTCTGTTGTAATTTGTAATTTATTTATATATTATGAATGCTATGAACATGTTCGTGTTGGGGACACAATTACAGCCTCTTTTTATCTAATACAGCTTATTACTGTTGAGAGATTTTTGGATTATTATTTAAATTATCATATCATGTTATTGGATTTTTGTTTCTCTCTGTAATTGTACTGATTTATTGTTTAGACAGATTGTGATTTTGTAGGAGGAGGAGCCTTTAACCATTAGTTTGATGTTTAACCACTTAGCCTTGAAATTCATCATTCATATTAGAAAAATCTCTTGTATAGTTAAATTCTGGAGTAGTATTGAAGGTTTGAGCAGTTTTGGAATGCTCTTAAATGTGTTGTATCCATGGATATTTGTTATGTTTGTGATTGGAAACGCCTGCGCTAAATTCTTGAAAGCAAACTGATGGATGCATACGAAGTTAGATCTATGGCTGTGGAGATGTTTCATGGTGCGTTTGTCGTTGCAAGAAGAGCTTAGATTGCGCTGGTAAGCTCTCCACTTCACTTTGAGAAGCATGGTTATTTGAGATTAGTGAATTTAATTTTGACTTTTTTGGTTTTTTTGTTTCCTTGATGAGGCGCTGTATAAGAAGTTTGCTGTGGTTTCTATAGTTTTGGAGATGATTTGGTTTCATATTATAAATGGTATTGTGTTGATCATCTGTAGCATATATCTCCGCCTATCAAAGAAGGCTGATGCTTCTCATTAAGGAGAAAGTAAATTACACGACTGGCTATGGTATTTGATGATGATTGAAGGCATCTCATTTCCGTGCAGTTAGCTTATGTTTCAGTGTTATCATTGATCGGATAAAGAAACGCACATTAAAATCTCGTCTTATCCTAGTCCTGCTATACATGTTCTTCATTTTCCTAGCAGAGCACAAGTTCGTGCCAACTGCCAACTAAGGCACGAGTCTGAACTATAAGGTTCAGATCATCACCCTTGATCTCAAAGGTATCTCCGAATTCTCTGTATCATAGAATTTGTCCCCCTCTTCTGGATTTTCGGATTATGATTGAAATCAGATAGGTGAACTGTGTTTATTCTGTCGAGAATTGGGTTCTATCGTGTGTATTCGTGGCTCCTTACTTCAAATTTCGAAATCAGTTGAGGTAAAGCTTATTCATGGGGAGAAATAAGAGCCAATTCAACAGATAAAATGTTGTACATAACATTTATTTGTGGTTGCTATTCTTGGGTATGAAATAAGATGCTTTTCTTTTTTGATATCTTGAGTTTGACTCTAATTTGCCTTTTCCCATCACATCTTAGCCGTTTTTGTCTCCTTTCCAACAATAAGAATATTAGGTTAAAAAAGACATTTATGGATATATGAATCTGAGATTCTCAGTGCTACACTGAGGGGCATCATTAGTGAGTTGACCCCGAGCGGGAGGACAGGGCCGTGTCATGGAGCCGTGTCCTCGTTGGGTGTCCGGGTTTTTTTGAGATGCTACACCGAGTAAATTTGCCCATCATCCATCATCCGTCGATGGATACCCCTGAGTGAGAGATAGAAAAAAAACCAATGCATAGTCATAATAATTTGTTTAAATTATATTCCATTTTCTTATGTACTATAAAATCCATGTGTTATTGGGATTTTTCAAAGGAGAAAAAATTGAAGCACTTAATAGTAGCCTGATTTTTGAAATTGAAAGATTCTGTCTCTTTGAGTTGTTGCTTGCACATGGTTGGGGGATCTCACCATTGATAGTGTGCTTTTCTTAATATCAATTTTCCACTTTGCATCATGGAATATGTATGAAATTAATCATCCACTCCCATCTCATTAAAAGTAAAACACTTTTTGGCTCCATTTTGGTCTCATTAAAAAGTTAGAACATTTTTTTTTGCGTGTGATTTTACTCAGTATTGTTTAATGATATGGTAGATTGTAGCGCGACTTAAACTAAGAGAATGGTTTTTCCCCTTTTTTGGGAAATATGTCATTTTGAGCCAAGTAACTCAAAATGAAAATATATCGCTTGTGGAAAAAAAGCAGATAACTAAAAAGGAATTTCCCAAAAATTTTTTTTTATTACACTACCCCATTTTAAAACTACAAAACTATCACCTAACAATCCTAAATAAGTCATGATGTTGTCCCAGGAAAGAAACTCATACAAATTGGTGGATTAATTTTTTTGCCAAAGCAAGAATACAAAAAGGGGCCAAAATCCACAACCCATCACCACAAATCAAACCTGATGAAAACCGCGGAAAACCATCAATCCAGCCTCCTTCCTATCTATTCTTTTTCCAAAAAACACCCCCAAGCCCCCTTTTATACACATGTCGATGGCAAACCCACCCCCCGAGGGGGAAACGGCACGGCCAGGCCATGGGGAGAGGCACGAATCTCCCGCGCCCCGGCCCCTTTTCCCTCCCCGGTTCGCCAACACGGCAAACCCCAAAAAAACCCGAACACAACCGCAGGGCAAGGGCGGGGGAAAAAGGGGAGGGGCCCCCCACCCCAAAGAATCGCCATTTTTCGATAAAAGGAGCGCAGGGCGCCTTGTAGGGCTATCCGGGTCCCGCATCAAACCGCCTTGTAGAAGAGGAAGAATTTGAGGGGCCCCACAACGCCCCCGATGGCCGCCCCGACCGCCTGGCTAAGGAGCATCGCGCGGGGAGGTTAGCGAAATGCCCGGTTTTCATGTCTTGCATTAGGTCCGACGAAGGGAGACCATCGACCACAAAACCGCACCCATCACCCCGGAAAACCGCGCCATTCTCCCCCCCCGCCAAGAGCCGCGGGGAAAAAACAGGGCGACCTTGCCGAAATTAAACGACATTTTCATGTCCGGGCCCGGGCCCCGTATGCTTTGCAAAAGCTCAGAGACGGCGCGAAGAGGGCCGCCCGGCGATGTGGTACCACTTGAGCTGAGGGAAAAATTTGGGATTATTATGCCCGAGATGACCGAAAAAAAAATGTGGCCAAAAACATGACACCCAGAGCGGAATGCTCCCCCTTCTTGAATACCCTTCCTCCAAACCCCGGGGGCCCAGATTGGTTTTTGTCGCCCTCGACTTTTGCCATCACGGTCCGCATGCTCGGCGGGAAGGTTTTTTAACGAAGTTATAGAGGCCATCACCAAGAATTAGAAAATTGAAATGAAAACCTATGAAGAACACACATGTTAGGCTTTTCTTAGGTCAGATAACTCATTCAAAAAACTATAAAAAGATTTATCTATCTTAGCAAAGGGAAAAAATAACAAGATAGTACATAGATGCATATTTTGTAACCATTAACTCTTCATGCTACTTTTTTTTGATGTTTTTGGGGAACCAATCCCCTTGCGTCGGCCTATCAACGGCCACATTCCCCCCAGGGCGGGGCGGCTCCGGCAACGACACGTTTTTACTAGGAGAACAGATCATTCCGGGCCCCCAAAATAGGTCATGCTGAAGTCGAAGAAAAAACTTTTAGAAATCTCAACGTTTCCCAAAATAGCTTCCAAACGAAACTCACGAGACCGAAAAAGGTGGTTTTTACCGTCGGAAACTCCGCTCCAACCCAAAAAATCAAAGGGGAAACCGCAAAGGGCCCCCAACCCAGAGAACCACTGGGAAAAAGCTCCACACGAAGCTGAAGGGGGGAACTTCACGAACCCCCGAACCTGTTTCCTGAGTGAAACGAAAGCCATTTATCTAAAACCCCACACACAAGGGTCGTAGTCTATGGCAAGAAAGAGGAAGAAAGGCCTACTTGGCCATCTTGTCTCCTTTTTGGGGTGTGGAATCCATTGATGAGAAGAGAAAGGGAGCCCCCTGGGGTAGGGAAAATTTTTAGTCTATGATCATCATCTGTCACAACACCAAAAAAGCCCCAAAAAATTTAGATGATCATTATTTTTTTTTCCAATGTTAAAAAAATTAGCATTTTTTTCTCAGGGGGAACCAATGCTAATAGCCCAACAAAGTCAACAAACAAGAATCCCATCATCCAATCGAGCTTTGGGGTTTCCTTTTTCTGTAAGGAACCCCTCTGTATCCTCCTTGCCTCTGATATCTTTCCCACTTTAAAGACAACAGGAAGGATGCACAGCCACCTAATGCCAAAAAAACATAGCGTATGAATTAAACACAAAATCAAATGTTCACAAGAAAAAAAGGATTGTTCCAAGATGCTGGGAAACCTCCGTAAGAGGGATAAACCACTGCCCCACGTCTGGGTCACCGTGTTCTCCTGCCCCAGTGAACGGTTTTGGAGTGAAATTGGGTTTTTTGGGGAAATTTATCCATGTTCGCATGAAGAGAATGCAAGAAGCGCAGCTGAGACGTTGAGGTTTTGGGACTATCCCGATTGTGAGATTGAGTTTCATCAACACGACACTGAAATTGTTCCGATGAATAAACCAGCAATCATTCCCAATAGTGATCTGTTTCTTCCCCGGCGGAATCCTCTTCATGTCATCCGGCAGCTCATCATTCTCATCCAAACTCAGAGTCTCAATCTCTGTGTTTTCACCTTTTTCACCATTCTCCATTTCTATATCCAATTCAACCACAATCACAATCAAAAACTGAACTAAGTTGTTTTTTCTTAACAACAAATGGCAATCCAAATTAGATGAAGATTTATAGGGAAAAAAAGGTTTTTTGGGAAAAAAAAGACAGGTCTTTTTTTTTTTTCATAATTAAAATTTTAAGAATTCAACCGAATGAATGCTAAAATGATTTAATTAGTTTTGCAAGGGAAAAAAATTGTTTTTTTCTTCTATCATAATCAAGAACCCAAGGGAAATTTAACAGAAAAATACAAAAAAGATCATTTGCATGAAAAATTTTGGTTTGCAAAAAAAGACTGTTTTTTTTTCTTCAAAAATCAAAAACCCCAAGAATTCAACATGAATAAATTTTTCTAAATGATCATTTGCATATAAAAATTGGTTTAGCAAGAAAAAGACTGCTTTTTCTTCTTCTACTTTTAATCAAAATTCAATCTGAATAAATACGAAAAAGATCAACCCTGTAAAAATTGTACAAATTGCCCGAAACCAACCTGAATTTAACTTTAAAAAGTACAAATGTAGTACAAATTCAGTAGAAATAGATATTAGATAGACTTAGCTCTAAATAAAGATAATTGAGTTTGATGGATTCGATATTTAAGGATTATGTTGTAATAATGACATAAAAAATGATGGTATTCTAAGAGTTTTTGAGGATACAAATAGTGGAAAAATTGGTTATGAGAACATGCATATTTGTGTTCAAATACATATAGATTTCGGTGCGAAATTGTCGTTTATATATATGGAGCGTGCAAAACGTTTTCATTCCCCTTGTAAGCACGAGCTAAATGCGTCTGTTGTTGACGTGGAAATGCCACGTGAATGAAGAAATTAAATTTCATTATTTCTATTTATAGATTATAAATCTCCTTCATTCATTCATGTCATCATGAAATTATAGTTGAAGTTTGAATTAATTGAAATTATAGTCCAACACTTTATAACATTACTATTATTTGGAAATTGACTAGAAAATTGTACATTTATTTGAGATGAATGGGGCCATGAATCATTATTTATTTAAAATTTTAGGTAGATAAATAACACAAATAAATTCTCACTGAAATTTGATAAAAGAAAACTTCAAACCTTTTTTAGATTAACAGCACAATACAATGATGTGATTGTGACTCAAATAATTAAAATCGCCTCGTACTACTTGAGTCGAATTCCATTTGATCAACTGCTCATAACACATAAACCAAATGTTCAAAGCAAAAGGAGGATAATCTGAATCAAAACCAAATCAGTGTTTGAACAAAATATATTGTTCAAGAAAGAGCAAAATATATGGAACCAAAACCAAATCAGTGTTTGAACAAACAAATGAGCAAAGCATGACACAAGACCAAGCCAAATGTGTACAGGGCATTCTTCGAAGATGTATCTGACATAGCAACAAATGTCGATTAACATTAAAAAATGATTTTGCAATAAAGGACTAGTTTTAACTATCGTAATCAACACAATCAAGAACTGAAAGAAATCATTATAACTAAAAACAAAAAATGATCGATTGCATGCATAAGTTTTACAAAAAAAATCATAATTGTTGGTTTTGGACTTTGGTTGCGGGTTTGGCCTAATATATTGATTTATATTTTATTTTCTTTTCTTTTCTTATTTCTCGATTATTATTTATTACCACGTGAACAAAATATCATCAGATCTAGATGATGTATCCACATACCAGAACGTGCAAAACCGTTGTCATAATCTAAATAGATTGCGTTAGGTATTTTGTAATGCAAAATAATTTGTTTTTATAAAGAACTCACAAAAATTACATTTAGTATTCTAGTATACAATTTCTTTCCAATGAAACCAATCTTCTTATTCAAATTTATATTTCTAAACCAAAATATTGTCGTTGTAAAAGGCTCAGTTCAAAACTTAAAAAAAGAGCAACTCTAGTAACCATTCAAAACTACAAGTAGAAGACCTTGATAAGTGGAATCAACAGATCAACCTCAGTTCATGTGCTGCATCCTCCCGCTCTCGCGCCGGCATACGGATCGATCGTGGCGTTTATGACAGCTGGCTTCCTTGCTGAGAAGGTATCAGCAAGCGCAGATTTCAGCTCATCGGGAGTTCCAGCAAGATAGCCCTTTCCCGAATGCTTCGATGAGGATGTGGTATGTGCACCGGGAACAAAGGATGTTGGGGCAGGATCATCCTTGTAAGGCCCTGTTATCTCCTCTGGGTTTCTCCGGTCACCGCCATAAACTCCACCATTGTTGAAGACGATTATCACCACGGGCAGTTGATATCTAACAAGCGTCTGCCAAGGCCAAATAAAACGTACACTGCATTAGTACTCGAAAAAATTGCAGGTTCAGACTATTGGAGCCAAAATGATAATCGGATAGGCGGATAGCCATGCTATCACACACAACGGACAACTTTCACGTTTCCACAAAACATAAACAGTCACATAAATTCATGAAGTGTATGTAAATGTGTCTGGAAATTTCTCCGTGGGAGCTAAAAGCATCCTTTTGTCAAATTTCATGGCTAGAATCCTGATGAAAAGATTTGATTGTTTGAGCTATACTACATCTAGCTAGAGATTTCAATTATCGTAACGCCGGATCTAATGTGTTAACAGTTTTCCTCTGCTAGAGTGCAATTAGCAGTATTATGAACAACTTAAAATCACTTCATAGTGCACGATTCTCGTCCTCGTGCAATTGCAGAAACATCGAAGAACGAACGAAAGAAAAAGCATCTTGCTAATTGTTTCTAAGATTCAAACTTGAAGAAATTACTTGGAAATTGGTGGCAAGAATGAGACTTAGAGAACAGGGCATACATGATATACGCGACTAATATCCATCGACACCCCAATTCGCAACATAGAATCATAAACATAGGAGCAACATATTTCACAAATTTATGCATTCAGTCTAGTCTAAACTCAAAGAAGATTAAGATCATGTTGAAATTGCAATTCAAGAAAAGTTACAAGCAATTCATCACTATAACAAGTTAAGCAAATGAATAGTAAAAAATGCACTCAACTAGTTCACTAAATATCTATGTTCTTCAATTCTCAAACATAAGCCATATCTATACATTACCTCAAAACACATCAAGAAATTTGAAGCTGAATTAAACACTAAGTGAAATGAAAATAAAATGTACCTCGACTTCCATAGCACTGAATCCGAATCCAGAGTCCCCTTCAACAGCCACCACTAAGCGATCAGGCGAAGCCACAGCAGCAGCAATGCAATATCCAAGGCCGACGCCCATAGTCCCCCACGTCCCAGCATCCAACCTCGTCCTCGGCTCTGTCTGCACAAGCACGGATCGCCCCACATCCATAGTATTAGCCCCTTCCGAGACCACCACAGGCGCGGGACTCCCACCCCCAAAATCGCATCCCTGATAATCTTCATCGGTGTCAAGAAATTGAACGGCACCACAACTTTCGACAACTGGACCTCCATCTTCGCCACATTATCTTTCCCCTTGTTCCTCACAGCCTCAACCCATGGATGATTCTTCCCCAAACAGAAGGGATCATCCTTGATTTGCTTATGAATCAATCCCAAAACCTCTTTAGCATCTCCCAAAATCCCTAAAAACGGCTTCCTCAGCTCAATCTCCTCCTCACACACGTCGACGATGATGAATTTCACGTCTTTCGACCACTTAGGCGGCTGGCCGAAGTGCAGCAGCCAGTTGAGGCGCGCGCCAACGACTAATGCGACGTCGCATTTCCCGATCGCGAGTGATCTGGCGGCCGTGGCCGCCAGCTCGTGCTTATCGGAAATCAGCCCCTTCCCCATCGGGGTCGGTAGAAATGGAATTCCGGTGCTCTCCACCAGCTTCGTCAGCTCAATTTCGGATTTGCATAAGCCGCCCCTTTCCAAACACGATCAACGGCCTCTGCGCTGACCTAAGCAGCTCCACCGCCTTCTCAATTTTCGAATTGTCGATTCTAGGGTTTCCGATTAGAGATTTATCTCGAGAATTTAGGGCTTCTGCGATCAATCGCTCCGCCTCGGCCTCATCAACACTCTGGTGAAGCACATCGGTGGGGAGATCGAGATAAGTCCCCCGGGGCGGCCGGCGACGGCCCAATCGACGGCGCTGAAGACGGATTTGGGGATTTCGGTGATATCGGTGGCTTTAGCGGAGAATTTGGCGAACGGTTTAACGGCGGCGATTTGATCGAGCTCCTGGAAATCGCCGCGGCCGGCAAGGCTCTGATCGGAGGAACCGGAGATGAGGAGCATCGGCCAGGCGTTGGCGGAGGCGTTGGAGAGGCCGGCGAGGGCGTGGACGCAGCCGGGGCCGGAGACGGTGAGGAGGACGCCGGGGCGGCCGGTGAGGTAGCCGTAGGCGGAGGCGGCGTAGCCCGCGGACTGCTCGTTGTGGAAGGCGATGAAGCGGACGCCGAGGGCGACGGCGCGGTTGGCGAGGGAGGTGACGGGGATGCCGACGACGCCGAACATCCTGTCGATGCCGGCGCGTGACAGGCACATCGACACCAGCGCGTTGCCGTCGATCATCTTTTGACGTCAGCTTCCGCCATTAGAGTGAGAATTTGGGATGAAATGAAATACTAATCCTACGAGTTTAAAAATAATTGTATATGCACCAAGATTCAATTTTGATTCTTGCACGTGAAGGCAAATGAAACATTGGTCACGTTTTTGGATGATATTTTGGTACGTTGATCTCTACCTCTTTCATCAAATATTTTGAAGAATTTGGAGAAGATTTTCGAATTCAATGTTAATTTCATTTGTCTAACCTTATGATTTGATAAAATATCTTTAGTAGAATGGGGTATGACAAAATGCTGACCTAAAATGGACTAATGCTTTTAAAAATAAAAAGAAAATATACATAATTCAAGTCCATGAAAACTCAAATAATTGTTCCATTATGTCCAATTTTTTATCGGGTCGAATTTAAAAATTGTTTAATTTTATAAAAGAAAGCAGTAAAAAGAAGTTAATAGAATATGAATAGTAATTATACCAAAATTTTTAATATTTTTGGTAATAGTAAATAGGGTCTTGTTTGGCCTAATTAAGACGTGAGTAATCAAAAGTACCATTCATAATTTTCGCGACAATGTCAATACATGTAATTTATGTCAACAAGTGGGTATTTTTGTCATTTCAGCTCTAAAATGTTTAAATTATATTCAAAACCCTCTCGAACGTTTCCAATTACTCTTATACAATTCGCAAATCTTCAATTACTCTTATACAACAATTCAAATCTTAAAAAAATCAATCAAAATTGTTATTCATCTCCTAACCCGCGATCAGCTTTCTTCACCGACCGCTTCTTCGATTTCGAGTACCCCCACCGGCGAATCCTTTCCAGCTCGCGAAATCCGGCGGCTAACCACGTAGTACAAGCCACCATCACTCACCGCCGTCTCTACCTCCGATTTCAATTCCAAATCCAAGGTCTCTACTCGCGAACAGACGGAGTCCGGTTCTTCGAAATTGGAAAAAATGGAGACTGGCGGTTCGTGACAGTTTCCGATCCGCCGAGTTAAACGACATCCGGAGGCCGACCGCCTTCGCATCACCTCTCACCGCCCCTCCAATTCTTCACGAAGGTATATTAATTTTTAAAACCATGAATGTGTTTTTGTTTGAGATTTTACTTATCCTTCATTTTTGAAGCTAGAGTCATGATTCCGTAATTATTTTTGAAAAAAAGTTGTGGTTCTTAGGTTTGCAGCGATGCTTTATGTTTTGTTGAAACATTGATGCAAATGCTTAATCGTGAAAGAGAAGTTGTTTCCAGCTACTAATGTAACATGTTTCCATAGTATTTCATGTTTATAATTTGATTTTTACAAAGTAAAGGGAAAAAATAAAGGAAATTGGTGATCTAAACTCTATTGTAATTGTAAACATAATGTATTTCTCTCAAATAGAAGATGGTAGAGCCTAAAGTTGAATCTTCACAAGATAAAAGGTCTCTAGGCAAGTCTACGGATGAAATTGTTAGTTTCTATCACAATTTGTTTAGGATGGTCATAATCTCTAGACTCAACGAAAGCACATTTAGGAAATGAGATATTTGCGTAAGAATGCGTATTAAATTCACGAGGTTTCATAATCGGGTAATCGGGGCATATTCCGTGAAGTTTTCGATGAGAAAACAAAATGTTGTGGTATAAAGGGGTCGATGTGAACAAAGAAATGCCGGACAAGGTGATACTAGTCGGATCCGAGTCACGGCGCTTAATCGCGAGAATCGGGGGATCCGAGTCGGATTCCACCCCAAAACAACGGATAGTTTGATCCAATGGCAGCTTCATTGCCGAACTAACATTGTTGCTCCGCGCCGCTTTTCCCCACGTCGGTTGCCGCTCACTATATGCCGTGAGATCGTGATCCACCGTCATGCCGTCCACCGGGCGCTAACATTGTTAAGGATTTTTTAGGTTTTCTTTGTATTGAGATTTGAGGTTTTTCTATCTATCCAATTGTCAATTGAATTTATTCAAGATGCACTAATCAAATTGTGAGTTTTTAAGTTTTATTGTTAAGAAATTGAAATTCTCTCTCTTTGATCTCTATCTCTATCTTTATCCCTATCTCTATCTCTATGGTTGTCAATTGGATTAATTCGATGCACCGATCAAAATGTTTAGGATTTGAGATTTTCTTTGCTAATTTGAGATCTGTTTATTCCGATTGCCAATTGAATAATTCAATATTCATGATCCAATTGTCAAAGGTTTTGAGATTTTTTTGATTAATTCAGCTTCACTCGATCAAATTGTTCAGATTTGAGGTTTTCTTCGTTTAAAGGGTTTGAGTCTCTCTCTCCGCGGGTGTTTAGATTGAACTTGTTAGATTTTCTTAGTTTGTGCACCTTTTTATCATCGACATTAATCGAGGCAAGAATCGATTGGGGAAGTAAGCTTAATCATAAGTACTCTAGGCATTTGGTGATATTCCCCAATTGAGAATTAATTGCTAAGAGTTAGATTCAAGATTTAGCCATCTCCTTTTTTAATGTCAACTAGGCACAATAATATCAACTACATATACAATTCATGTCAACTACACACATATAATGTCAACTACATATACAATTCATGTCAACTACACACATATAATCCATGTCAACTATGTGTACAATCCATGTCAACTACATATACAATTCATGTCAACTATACACATATAATGTCAACTACATATACAATTCATGTCAACTATACACCATATAATGTCAACTTTTAAGTTGTTGACATTTGATGCGACTATTGACATTTGAGGATGCTATTGACGAAACCTGAAGTTGTCATAATCTACCCGTGAAATTTCAAAATGTGTGGATTATGTCAACTATACACATATAATGTCAACCATAAGTTTTAACATTTGATGCAAGCTATTGACGATAATACCCTTAGTTGACATAAACTACACGTTGTTGACATCGCCTTGAAAAATTTTGAATGAGTGGCGATCAAATGTCAACAACTTATAATCGACATTATAGTGTATAGTTGACATGATTATGTCAACTAGTATTATCGCCATTTCATTTCAAAAATGACGGAATATCAAATGTCAACAACTGTTTTAAAAATGTCAACAACTAAAAAATAATACTTATAATTCACATATCAATAGCCGAATATCAAATGTCAACAACTTATAGCAAAATGTCACAGCCTTTCACGGACGACTTCCATTCATGCAATCAACGTTTTCCGGGTCAACAACTTATATATCAAATTTTAAACGCTGTCAACAACTTCTATATAGTGTCAACAACTAAAAAACAATTCTTGCGTTAAAAACTAACAACTATTTTATCTTAATTTTTTTATTTGAAAATTTTCGCATCATGATCATACAACACATGTCAATACACGATATTAAATGTCAACAACTTACAAAAATGTCAAAACCTATCAACAATAAATCTGAACTTTCCAACAATCTAAATTTCGAATCAAAAGCAAAATCGTTCAATTTCACGCACGAAGCTTGAATCGGAGAGATATGAAGCAGAAGCTACTATGGCGCTAAAATTCGTCACTCTAAGGGGCCCAACATTCACGCCCCCGAACTCCGGTGCACAAGCTTCCACCTCAAGTGAAGAAAATTTTGACCTTTCATCATGTGGCACTCGATTCCATATCCCAAGTACTCGAGGCCTTGAATATGATATCCCTAATGATCCGTCGACATCTTCACACCTCTACATTTTGACCATTTGCAACAATTTTCAATTAGAACACCGTAATGTCCCGTTTCGCTGGAATACTCGCAATCATCAGCTTCAACACATCAATACATCAAGCAAAATTTCATTTTTTATTTATTTAAAGGGAGGAAATTTGAAATTAATACTCCATAATGTTCTACAATTGCGAAAAAACTATTTGCTAGAAGAAGCTACAACATCGCTCCTTTACCCTAAACCTATCCAAGAAAAAAAATTTCAATTCAATCCATACTAAAACATCGGGTTTTTGAACACACGTACTCACCATCACACTAAAATTTTCAATTAATCCATAGTTGACATTATAGTGTTTTGACATCAAATGTCAACAACTTATAACAAAAAGTCAATAGCATGTCAATAGCTATATAAAATGTCAATAGATCTACATTTACTCCATCCTAATAATCAACATTCTCGAGATTGCAAATGATTACAAAATAATCATTTTTTTTTCAAATAAAGAATTTTCTTCAAATAAAAAAAAATGATTCACAAAACAAAACAATTCAATTCTAACACATGATTACACTTTTAAAAATTTTCCCCCCAATTTTGGATTAATGCAACAAAAACATAGCACAATGAAAAGTCAACAAATTGATCGAATCCAAACACCACCGCAAAATTCTTCTCTATATCTTCCAACAACTTGCTTTTGTTGTACTTGAGTTTAATCCAATTGACCGACGCTTGCCCCCCTTCTGAAACTCGCTAACTTCTTTGACAACTTTGGAGCTGAACAATGACCAACGCGAAAAAATTTAATATCGAAAATTTTAACAAACAAGTAATGAAACAAATTACAAATTGCATTTTATCATCCGAATCGAGTTCGAACACCACCCATTACCAACATAAATTTTCAACGATTTGGAAATCAATTAGCGTAGCAAAACTCAATCTAGTAAAAGAGCAAACTATCATAATTCATCAAATCGAATGCGTGATTGCATGATTCCTCAAAAAAACAACCAAAATCGCCACCAAAAATTGCGTTTAATACTCGGATTATAAAACAAAAAGATTAGTTTTTTGTTACCTCTCGAAAATTTGTACAATAACCGATGGATTGAGTAAATGTCTTAGATTCATGAAAATATTACGATATAAATAGGAAAAAAAGCAAGTGGGAAAAACATATGGTTTCCACAATGAGTGGAAATTGATCGCTTGATAAATTAATCTAAAAATATTTTTTGTGTGGAAAAATCTGGACCACTCATTTAATAAAAATGAGTGGCTGATATTACATCTCATTTCTCAATTAGCCTAAATAATCTCAATTGATCACAACCCATAGTAAATATATGATTTATTCTTGTAACGAATTTTTATGGTATTCTTATTTAGGATATGCATATCAAATTTAAGTCTTACTTAAGGGATATATGGCATTCTTTCACGCCAATTAAATTTTGAAATTTAGTTATTTGGTACTGACTAATTGAATCGAGAAATTTAATTATATTAGGACTGAGGAGTGATATAGGGTAACTATTCAAGTGTATATAACTAGAGAACAAATTTCAACCACAGAATTAAAAAATCAAGGCTGAAATTCTGTTTAAGATTTTGAAATTGATCCAGAAAATTACTTCACTATAAACAAGAATTGGTTCACTATAAGTAGGCAGACGGGGGTAAAATAGTCATTTAACAAACAAAGTTGGGTAAAATATTAATTTCTCTCCTTTAGATAATTTTTCTTCAGCTCGTCAACTCTTATACTCAAATTCTCAATCGATTCTCCACCGATTCTCCTCTTCCGCTCGAATTCTTCATCGATTCTCTATCGGTTCTCCTCTTCTGCTCGAATTCTCCACCAATTCTCACTCATAAACAGTGATTCTCTACCGTCATCGTCGCCTTTTTCACCGGGGCTAAAGTTCATTTGATTCACTCCGTCGTCGCTTCCATTGGTTGCTCATTCCGTCGTCGCCTCCATCTAGTTGTTCATTTCCTCGTCGCCTTCGATTCAACATACCTAATTACTTCAATTCATAAACGTAAGTTCATCGACTTATTTATTCGAGGAATGATTCATTTAACCGATTTTCATTGCATTCCACTTTAACGATTGAGTCATATTATGCTTATAGTGATGTAGTCAGTTAACAATGGAGTCACATTATGACTATTCATTTCAGTTTACAATGACCTAGAATGTAGAAATGTAAGTGTACTCTTTTGACATATGAGTAAAGTATAGTAACTCTACATAGAGTCATATTATGATTATAGTGATGTATATAATACTTATAGTGAACTGTACTATTGTGCTTATAGACTCGGATAAAGTAAAGATATTACACTCACTCTTATGAGCCTCGGAGTAAAGTAAATTATGGTTATAGTGATGTATATGTTGTTTACTGTGATTTATATGCAATTTATCGTGAAGTATATGATACTTATAGTGAAGTATTCCATGCCTAGAGTGAGGTGTTTGTGATCCATGCTTATAGTGCACTATTTTATCATTTCAGTGAAGTAAAACGTGTTTAGAGTGAAGTATTCCATGCATAGAATGAAGTGTTTATGATCCATGCTTATAGTGCACTATTTTTTCATCTCAATGAAGTAAAATGTGCTTTGAGTGAAGTATTTCATGCTTAAGTGTAGTGTTTGTGATTCATGCCTATAGTGATCTGTTCTATCACTTTAGTGAAGTAAAATGTGCTTAAAGTGAAATTCCATGGTTAGAGCGAAATGTTTGTGATGCATGTTATTAGTAATCTGTTTTATCACTTTAGTGAAATAAAATGTGCTTAGAGTGAAGTATTCCATGGTTAGAGTGGAGTGTTTGTGATGCATGCTTATAGTGCACTATTTTATCATTTCAGTGAAGTAAAATGGGCTTAGAGTGAAGTATTCATTGCATAGAGTGAAGTGTTTGTGATGCATGCTTATAATGCATTGTTTTTTCATTTCAGTGAAGTAAAACGTGCTTAGAGTGAAGTATTTCATGCATAGAGTGAAGTGTTTGTGATTCATTCTTATAGTGCACTGATTTTTCAATTTAAGTGAAGTAAAATGTGCTTAGAGTGAAGTATTTCTTGCTTAGAGTGAAGTGTTTGTGATCCATGCTTATAGTGCACTATTTTATCATTTCAGTGAAGTAAAACGTGCTTAGAGTGAAGTATTTCATGGTTAGAGTGAAGTGTTTGTGATCCATGCTTATATTGCTCTGATTTTTCATTTTAGGTGAAGTAAAATATGCTTAGAGTGAAGTGTTTGTGATCCATGCTTATAGTACACTATTTTATCATTTCAGTGAAGTAAAATGTGCTAGGAGTGAAGTATTTAATGCATAAAGTGAAGTGTATGTAATGCATGTTATTAGTGATCTATTTTATCACTTTAGTGAAGTAAAATTTACTTAGAGTGAGGTGTTTGTGATGCATGTTACTAGGACTAAATAAATAAAAAACTTAATTAGTTGAGTATTATTTAAAACTTAAACCAAACTATTTAAACAAAGGATCCTAAAGCATATTTGGATATTACTCTCAGCACATTAAAATAAAACAGCCCAAGCGAGAAAAACATGCCCAAATATAAATAAATTCTTAGCCCATCATAATTGGAAAAAAAATCGACCCACATATTGGAGGAATTTCTCGGCCCAGATTAATTTAAACAACCTTTGATAAAAACAAAATTTCCCTATCATAAGGATATCCACAACCATATTGCATAGATTTCTGATAAAAGTATCCGATTTAGGCTCTTTGATATTTCAGTTATAAAAATTCTTGAATCTATAACTCTATAAGATAAACGACCTTTGATAAAAACAAAATTTCCCTATCAAATCAGCCGAAACATCGGTGTCTGTCACATATTTCCAAACAAATTTAGTGTGAAAAGTGGAGTACTGCTTAAACCTTTTAATCGTTAATGAAGAGGATCGTCGATACTTTAAGAAACATGAGATCAATCTGCAGTAGCATTAAGGTATTGCAACAACCCGTTGTACTTCCCAAGGTTCGATCGATCTTGTCATGCTTAATCGTGTGTGCTTTGAGCTTTGAATAATAAAACTTTATATCTGAGTTTCTATTTAAGGGTATTTACTTTATGTTTATAGTTGATGTTATAATGTTATTTAATTTTGATTAAATTATACTATGAGTCGAGTTTGAGCTTGCAAAAATTGGACTAAACTAGTTTTTGTATTACTCAGAATAATACTAGGAGGCTGATTTGGCCTAATTTGTGGTTTCATTGAAAGTTTTAAATTCAAAATCTGTCGACTCGATTTAACCTCAAAGTTTGGTCACGTATTAGCACTAATGAACTAAAATATATTTTATTTATTTATTAGGGGTCCCCTAATTTTATAAGAGAACATGCTACCAATTGACTGTTTATTAGGCCTTTGACTGAAAGATATATGAACATTTGACTTCGTGTTTTATCGCACATGGTTAAGATATTTATTTTTGATAAATTAATAAAAACATTTTATAATAATTTTAATTACATAATTGAAGCTGAATGAACTTTGTCATGTATAGTGGTTGATAACCATATTGTTGCATATCGCACATGGTTAAGAGATTTTTTATATTCGATTTTTAAAAAAATAATCCACCATCTCTACGTGTGTTTATTCGATAAATTTAAATTTCATGTATTTAAAATTAGTTTGTTAAATAAAATAATAGTGAAAATATAAATTGAAACTAGAATAATTTGAAATTAAATTAGCTATATTGATAATAATCTCGATATTGTGAATATGGATCAAGATAGATGTTACGAACTGAACTTTTAAGGAAAAACGATCGATCTTCAACCACAATAATCATAATAGTCGAATGACCCCTAAATTTTAACTTACTAGTTATGAAGTCTATACGAATGGATCTAAATACTCATTATACTTGCTCCCTTAGTAGTTAGTCCTCTAATAAGTCATAAAAATTGATAATAACATTACCATAATCAGAATAAATTTTGGAGATAGGTCTAATTTTTATAAAATGGAAACATTATAAAGTGGTGTCGGTTTATGATAGGAAATAGTAATACAACCAACCAAGGGGGAATTATTAATTCCTAGATCTATAACTTGTTGACACTGTACGCAAATCCATACCATTTTTCATGGGACATTATTTATTGCCACTACAATCAATTGACTTTTTATAGCGTGACAAAAATTGATATGTCAAAATTGACAGTACTTAAATATAGTGACAACTATAACCTAGTGATTATAACTAAATTGAATTACATGTACTTAATTACTATAAACAAGGATGATATTTTTCACAATCATCAGCAATTCTAACAAAAGTATTTTTTTCTCAAAATGAAAATAAATGAGGATTGATATTTTTGTTCTTTAGATACACAAAACTTTATTATAGTAATGAAAAAATGAGGAATGAAAAAAATGAACACTATTTTGACTTATATTTTACTATTTTTTTAAGATTCTGGTCCTAATAGTACTATTATTGTTTTTTATACTGTTTCTGTTTATTAAATCACCATAAAGATTAGCATCTATTTACCAAACCTACGATCTAAAATTAAATGTCGTCAATCCCCAAATGTATTTGTGATTTCCTCACAAAATTCAATGCAATTTATTTACAAGCTGGTAAATAACTATTTCATCACTACTGTAAATATTTTATGAGAAATGAAATATTTATTTGAACTAAAGATTATGTCTACTATGACGGTGTGTTTACGACGCAATAGAAATGAAATATTTATTTGAATCGACAAGTCGAAAGATGCACATGGATGATCATAAATTGAAGAAATTATTAAAGTTGAAGTTCCCTTTAATTGCACAAAAATTAAACACTGATTTAGTAAAGCGTAACGCAATATTTCACTCCTGTGTTAATTATTTTCCCACCTAATTAATTCCGTTGAAAATCGTATTAATTCCACTCCCATGAAAGGGATAAGACCCAAAAAGCCCGCCAAATGACGGGCCCCACACATCGCATCCGACGGTCACAATCCACAGATCTCAAAATCGACGGCCTAGAATCCTCGGTCATTTGCAGGCCAAAAACTACCGACACTCATCGACGGTCATGATCCCT
>NW_025951330.1:0-62174 GCF_023119035.1 Salvia hispanica | reverse complement strand
AATCCGTCTAATTCACAACTTTGTCAATTTTTTTTTGTCAGACAGAGGTAGCATCTCTCTGTCTAATATTCTTGCCACTAGTTGGGCTTCATTAGTGATCATATTAAATAAAGAAGGCCGATTTTGGCAGCCCAAATTTTGTCCTTGTCTTCACTGCCGCCATTGTTTCCAAGTTCCAAACTTCCAGTCGCCCCTCATCGCCCTCACGCTCTGCCCCACCGCCGTAAGAATCTCTCTCTTTGATTTACCGTTTTATAATAAATTAGGAACCGGTCGTTTTTTTTTGCTTTGTTTAAAGTTGATTCATAAAAGGCAGTGAATTTTGATTGCCATGCGTTTGAGGCATTCGGATTTATTTGCATTAGTTTTGATTATGTATGAATTGAAGGCAATCAATCATTATCTGTGAATTGTGATCACTTCAATTGAGATTAAATGATATAAAAGAATTTTTATAAAGAAAGAAAGAAAAACCGAGCTTGCCCACGATTTTAAATTGAGAACCACTGATTAAACCCCATTTCTTAAACCCTTCCCTTCGATTCACAACCTTCAGCCCTTCCCCCATTTTGGAAGAGATCAAAGGTAATATCTTTCTCTCAAATTAATTTTTCGATTTTTCTCCATCTCCTTTTGCCACTTTTGGTCATGGTTTTACATCGTGGATTATGTTGGAATTTTAGTGTATTAGCACTTTAATTCTAAGGAAGAATGTTGGAATTTTAGTGTTTATCACTTTAATTTCTAAACAATTAATTTAAGCTTTTAACAGTTTTTAAAACGTTATTAACTTTTAATAAAGGTTTAATTAAATTTAGCCCCAGGCTTAATTGTGGGTTTTGGGGAAATTTTGTTTTCATTAAATCAGAAAATTTAACAATCATCAAAGGAAATTTTTAACCCGATCAAAATTTTTGGAATTTGAAATATTGACCCAAAGTATTTATCCGATTCTGTTTTTAAAGTCTTCAATAAGGATTCCCAATCCTAAGTCATAAAATCATCATTATATATTTTTACCAACAAAGATCAAGTAGTTTAAGATAAATTTGGCCCGTTAATGGGGGAGATGATAAAACTTAAAAAACGGGAAATTTTAAAGGGGAGAGTTTTAAAGTTTGGAGAAAAGAAGATCCCTTTGGGCCGCCCCACCCAAGGTTGAAAAATTGTCCAATTTCCATCCCCGAACCAAAATTTAAAGTTTTAACTCGAACAAACCAAAAAAGGAGGCGGGAAAGGGGAGAATGATATTTTGCGGGTAACCCAGATAAACCCACTCACTTTTTTGATATTTATCAAATTTTAATCCCCCAAAGAATTAGGGGATTCTTTTGGAACCCCAAATAAGAAGGAGTTTTAAGAAGAAATTCGGGTTAGAAATTTTTCAATAATTATAAGATTTGGGGTTCCCAGCCCGGGAGGGAAACAATATAATGAATTACAAAGGATTTTGGAAATTTAACAACCCCTGCATTTTTTGGTAAACCCCATATCAGTTTCTGGTTTATTGAAAAATTTTTTTCCCCTTGGAAAGATTTAAACATACTCAAAAGCATCAAGGGAATTTTCCCGGGCAATTTGTTCTCATCTAAAAATTGAAGAACTTAAGGATTGGGAGATGGAAAAGAACAAGGAAAAGAGGGGTTTTGGGACTATCTTCCATTAATATGGTGGAAGGTGGACAGAATTTTAAAAGGGGAAAAAGGAAAATGTTTAAGGAGAGCCCTGAGAATAAAAACAAAAATTTTGTTTGTTGGAAGGGGGAAACCGGCCCTTTCGAAAGTTTTAGACCCCGGAAAAGAAAGTTTTAAAGGGTTTGGCGGAAAAGGGTTTTAAAAATCGGACCAAGGGGATCAAAAGGACCCAAGTGTACCTCAAGGTATGAAAATATTCAATTCTAATATTTTATTAACCCATATCCCCGGATACACCAAGTTTTTTCTATGCCCAGGGTGAGTTTACTTTTTGGGGGGAACTTGGTTTTTACAAACCATGTTTAAAAGGAAAAAGGAGATGGTTTAATCCTTGGAAGATAAACCGATGGATCGGGATTAAATGGGAAGGGTTCTAGTAATCTTTAAGGAATGGGAAATGTTGGCTAATTTTTTATTTTGGAAAACATTGGATTTAGTAGATGTTTTGATGCCCCCCACCATTAAAAAAGAATCTAAGGTTTGGCATTTAAATTTTAATTTAAAAGGAAAACAAGTTATTGGGTAAAAAATATATTTTATCTAAACAGGGTTTATTTTTTGGTTTTGGTTATTTTCAATGGTAGGGTTAAGATTAAATTTTAATTTTGTTTTGTTGATTTTTCCCCAATGTGATGACTTCAAATAACTTTCAACTACGTTTTTGGGCATGAAAGGTTGGGACTTTGTGCATTTTTTAAAATTAGAGCCTAAAAATAAAAATCCCCCCCTTAACAAGAAAAAGATAAATGAAAAAAATGTATTTTAAATTTTAAAAATCCAAAAATTTTTTTAAAAATTTGTGAAAATCTAAAAATTGGGAATTAATCCATAGTGATTTTCCGGATTTCACTAAAACCCCCATAAAATTGGGAAATGAAGTATTTTTTTTTTTTCCCTAACTAGATATTTTGAAATTTTCTTTAAGTTCTGGGATGAAGCGAGAAATTGAAGGTATATAGACAAAAATTTTTAAAAAAAGGAATTTTTAAAAAAATTTTTTGATCTGATGGGGGGGGAATACTAGACCCTAGTTATTTTAATAAATTTGGGAATAATTCAAAAATAAAAAATTTTTTATACTCCCCAAAGAATAATCTCTTGAAAAAGGAAGTGTTGAAAGAAATGGTTAACTCTTTGTTATCATTCCGGTTTTAAATAAAGGTTTTTTGGGGAAAGCTATGATTTTTTGTTTATATATTTAAAAAGAAATTTCCCAAAAAAGAAAAGTAAAGCTACACCTTATGAATTTTTTTGGGAAAAACCCCCAAACTTAAACTATCTTAAATGTTGGAAAGAGTTAAAATCCCCCCCAAAGCGTAGGGCAATTTGGGAAAAAGGGGTTTATTGCATTTTCATTGGGTTTTGCAAATCATTCAAAGGGGTTTTTGGGTTTTTGTCTTAGAACCCAAAAAATTTGTCTCTGTAATTTTGTTTGGGCAAGGAAACCCTTTTATGAAAATAGATTCACATCTATCCCCAACCTAAGGGTCTATTTTCTAATTCTAAAAAAGATTAGTAATTTCTAAAATCAATCGGAAAAGGAAACCTTAAATCAACATTTAAAAAGGAGGAAAATTAAAAAACAAAGTAATCTGAAAAGGGGTTTCAAATCCCTCTTTTTAAAGGGTCAAGGGGGAACTACAATACCTAACCCTTTCATAATTTAAGGGGGTCCCAAAACTTTCAAAGAAGCCTGTCATCAAGTGGCCTTTGGGAAAAGGTATAGATGATGAAAGGGTTATATACTCCAAAAAAAACTTGGGGGAAAACTGATCTCCCCTAATTTTTAAACCTTGGGGAGATGGGTCTTTAAAAAAAAGATGAAAATTTTTGGGGTTTTAACAAAATTTAAAGCTGGCTTGATTTAAGGTTTAAAACAAAAGGAGGGGATAACTACTTTGATACTTAGCCCTGTAGGTAGAATATTTCTATTAGATTGCTAGTAAAATGGCCCCAAATTTAAAAAATATACACCAAATGGATGTTAAAAAAAAACCCTTTTTTTAAGGTGATTTGGAGGGAAATTCAAAGGAAATTTTACCGGGATATTTTTTTTACCAGGGAAAAGAACCAAGGGGTCAAATTGATCAAAACATTATTGGGGCTTGAAACAAGCACCAAAACAAAGGCATCAAAAATTTGATGATATTGTTTTTTTCAAATGGCTTTATCAAGCTTTTGTTATTTTATTTAAGTTTGATAAATTTGGTAAAAAAATTATTATCCCCTTTTTTGTTGAGATATTCTTCTTTGCGTACTAGTCAAAACCAGAAGGGTTTTTTTACAAAGAAAATTCCCCTTTTCATCTAAATTCTCAAACGAAAAAATTTAGGTAAGCAAAAATGGGAATTGGATAATAAAAGAATCCCTAAAATATCCCCCCACCCAATCTTTTATTACATTGAAAAAAGTGTTGAAAAGGGTTTAAAATTTTGGAAAAAGTCGGTTTCACACCATGGGTCCCAATGTAAAACTCTTACCAATAAAAAAAAACAGGTTTTACAATTGGAATACTCAAAGTAATAGGTTGCCTTTAAAGTATGCAATGGTAAAGCTAGGGCCCCCCCTGCTTTTGTTGGGGAAAATTAAATGAAATTTTCCAAGGGCCCCAAGATTCTCACCCGGGGTTAAAAGGAGTTTCCAAAAAAACTCAAAAGGGAAACCCTAAACTATTGGTTTTTTTTAAAGTTTTCCTTCTATCTTAGAAGGGTATTCAAACCCCAAGGGCTTTTTTATTTCCAAAACTACCCCTTTAAATTACAAAAACTTAAACCCCAAGGGGGAAGCAAGCCATCTCAAGTTTTGTTGTTTTTTTAAATTTTTTGGGTTTTAATACCATTCTTTGGGGAAAAAGGAAAGTAAAAAAGGCCTTTCTGGGGTTCTTTAAATTTCAATAAAAACTTTTATCATCTTTCATTTCTTAAATTTTTGGCAAACAAAAAGCGCAAATCTTTAAAAGCATTTAAAAATTTATTATCAAATTGCTAAAAAGGGTCAAATCCCTCTAAACTTTCGTTGGGGTACCCAAATTTTTTCTAATTTGATATTAGATTTAAATTAATTGGCCCAAATAGGAAAATGAAAACATGTTCAAACCATCCAAGGATTTTGGGGAATAATCATTTTAAAGGGGGTTAAAGGTTTTAATAATTTTTTTTGGGAAATTGTTTTTGGCAAAAGAGGAAAATTCCCAACAAAAAGGAACCGTTGTTCCAAAAAAGCTCCCGGGCTTAACTTTATAAATGTTTTAAAAAGGGTATTGGGCACTAGGAATTTTTTTAAAGGTGTCGGGTTTAATTAATTGTTTTATAATTAGTATAATTTAAACAAAATTTAAAATTTAATTGGTTCCCAAAAAACCCCTTTTTTTTAAAATTTGACATTGATATACTAAAAAAAATTCCCCAAACCTAGGTTTTTTTTTTGCATAATTTTTTTTTTTCGTTTTTTGGGTTTTGTCTTTTAAAACCACTAAAATAGGAAAAATTTGGTTTTTTGATTCCCTTTAAAATTTAAGGGGAAAAATGTTGGAATTTTTGTTTATCCCTTTTTTCTAAAAAATTGGGCTTTCATTAGAAGTTTTGTTCTATCTTTTTTAGTGTTTAATTAATGCTTTTAAACAGTTATTAACATTTAAGAGTTAATTAACTCCCCTTGGCAGTTAATTTTTTAGGGTTTAGGCTGATTTTTGATTAAATACAGATCAGAGAATGAACAATCATCTAAGGAAACTTGGTTTATCCGATCATAGTTTTTGGGCACTCAAAATACTTGATCCAAAGTATTTTATACGTTTCTAAGTTATCCAAGCCTTCTTAATAAGGATTCCCTAATCCTAAGTCATAAAATCATCATTATATATCTTACCTAACAGATTATAGGGTTGGGAAAATATTTTATCATAGTTCTTTTGGGATTGGGATAAGAATACTATTGATCCCCGGAAAAATATATATAACATTTTTGGTTTGGGTTTTGGGTTTTTTGGCAATTTTTTTTTGGGGGAGAATTCAGCTGGTAGATTGGAATTGCAGGGCGGAGATTTGTTTTGTGATTTAAAAGAGAAAATAGCTTAGTAAAACGTGAAAGGGTATGCAAAAAATTGGATCTTTTGTTGAGTAAAGCTGATGAAAGGATCCCCATCATAAATGAACTGTAGAAAATAATTTGATTTTGAAGTAATGTGAAATCCCCTTTTGAATTACTGGGTTTTTTGGTATGAAGAGTTTTTATGGTTAAGGTTCTAGAAAGGGGTTTTAAAAAATGGATTGGGAATTAAGTCTTTGGGGAGATGATAAACTTTTTGGGTTTAAGGGAAGCCCCCTTTTTCTTGTTATCCATTTCCCTTACCCCTAGGCTTAGACATCCTTTTTTTATGGGGATCTGGGGAAATGGTTAGATGGGGGGGAGACTAAGGAAAATTTTTGGTTCTTGTTTATATTTGGTTTTTGTTAGATCGGGAAGCTGTTTGTGGATTTGAAAATTTGGGAATCGGATAAGTTACTCGAATCATTGAAATTTCTGTCACAACACCATGTAGGTCCTTTTCTCTATTCTACGTTTAAGAATTCAATTGTCGTTTGATGAACTTTTCAGCTCTTTTACTTATTAATAGGGGCATGTTACAATTTCTTTGGGTTTTTCAAAAGGGATCATATAAAAACCTTTAACTTTAGGAATACCATTTACCAACAAAAGATTCAGTTAAAAAATTATGGCAATTATAATTGCCAAAATTCAAATTTTTCCCCTTTTTTTTCAGTTTCTGCTTTCCCTTTTTTTTTTTGTTATTTTTTCATTGGGGTAATTCCCAACAATATAAATAAAGTTAATTTCTAAGGCCCTTTTTCTTGCTCGTGATGGGTGCTGGATCTTCAAGTCAGAATTCCTCCCCGGAAACCATAAAACGCTGGGGGAAACCCAAAGGGTTTTGTACCCGTAAAGCCAAAGAAGAAGATCTGCTGTGCTTGCCCCGACACTAAGAAGTTAGGGGTGAATGCTGTGGAGCATGGCGAATCTGCTTGTAAAAAATGGATTGGGCTCCCCCAAAAACCCTTCTGCAGAAGGGTTTAATGTTTGAAATCTGAGATAGCTTTCTAAATCAACTTGGATAGTTGAAAACATTATTATGGAGTACTTTTTTTTGTTATAGAGATTGGAAAATTAACTTGTTTTGAAAATAAAAAAAACAATGAAAAAACAACTTTTCCCATTCTCTGATATTGAGAAATTTTAAAGTGATATTTGTTCATCGTCTCTGTTGTATTTGGATTCCTGCAATTGATGGCTGAGGGGGGGAAGAGCAAAATTTGAGAGAGAGAGAGAGAGAGAGAGCTTAACATTGAGTAAGGATAGTAGGAAGGAAAAGATAAACTTATTTAATAGGGGATTACATAAAAGATAAAAAACAGTCCCCCCAACCCAATATTAGGTCATGCTCTCAGTGGCCGAGGTGCAGGGTGCGCTGCAGTGCTGCCGCCTTGCACTTGCCGGCTCAGCAGCATCCACCCCATACAAAACTGCAACCACAATAAGGAAACAATCCTAGTTGTCCCAACTAATATCTTCATAGTAGATTTGTTTTGGTTTTTATCAACCTTACCTCTTCTGGGGCTCAATGATGTGGCCGTACCCCCGTTTTCCCGCAATATGTCGAATAAAAAAATTTATAAATCATGCTGAGAACTTATTCGAGATGAAAAAAGAGTATTTACTTACTGCACTGGGATTTGTCAGAGCAGCGATAATTTCGACATGTTTGGTGAGGTTGAAGAGGAAACTGAGTAGATATGGAGTTTGATGTTGGTTTGTTTTATTTTCATTGTTTGTGGGGGGATGCCTTTTTAAGGTGGTGGAGAAGGAGATGAGAGGTGAAAAAGTTGAAAGAATTTGGTTTTGGGAGTTGGGGTGGGGGGTCTGTCTCATCTTTTTTATTTTTCATTTTTGGGAAAATTTTAACATCACTATTTTTCTACTACATTGGTTTTTTTAGTTTTATGCTTTTTGGATAAACATATAAATTTATATTCCAAACTATGACTGTTTGATTAAATATCATGGGATGTGTTTTTTTTTGTTGCAAATTTATTACTCCTTTAGAAGATGATAAATTTATCATATTTTAGTTGTTCCCACTTGTTTTAATCTCACGTTCTTTAGTATGGAAAATCCTTTTTATAGTGGATCGCACGAGTTTATAAATTTTATAAAATATGAGAAACAAAATAATGATTAGAGTATTCTTAATTGAATGTGAATAAAAAGAAGAGCAAATGTGAAAATAACAGAGAGTTTGAATTATCATAAAAATATTTTTACTAAAATAATCTATACAATATATAAAATTAGAGTTTTGAGAGATTTTGAATAATCATTTTATGCTGAGGGATGTAAAGGTAATTAATATAAAATTCAAAAATTAATTCTAATAAATATATAATTCTAATATACATATATTTCTTGGAGATTAGTTTCCCATGTTTTTATATATTGTAAGAAAAAAAAAGATTCCTTGTCTTGGCGGCCCCCACACTCCGGGCCGCATTATTTAGGGTTAAATCAGTACGTAGTCCGTTATGGGGAGGCCTTAACCCACCGACCGAAGCCCATCTCCCAAGGCTTCACACTTGTGCTGAGAGATGGAAGCAACTACACGACAGAGTGGGATTCGAACCCGGCTCATTGCCAAAAAAAATCTGCCCTCCATTGCCAACTCCTAGGGTCCCCCCGGGAAAAGATTAGAGTCTGTCAGACAACTGCCGCCATCCGACAGGGCCGGGTGCCAAACGATCATCTACCGCACCGCGTGCCAGGTTCATCCACCAGACATGGTTTCCCGTCTCCTTAGAAATCAAGGATACAGAGGTAGAGCCTATAGAACAGATCCTGTTCAAGTAAGGTCGTAAAATGTGACATTGGAAGCTAACACTGAGACAGCCATGTTTCATATATACGTGAGTGAGGGGGGGTTAGCTACAAATAAATATACTTTAAAATGCATTTGTATAATTTGAGCGTGTGAAGAAGCCGCTGGAGAAGGCTCTAGCAGATGATGAACTGACTATTGAGAATATACATTCAGTTGAAGTTGATGGATCAGGCTCTCGAGTCCCTGCTATGATTAAGATTTTGACCGAGTTCTTTGGGATGGAGCTGAGGCGTACAATGAATGCAAGTGAATGTGTTGCCAAAGACTGTGCTTTACAATGTGCTATCCTTAGTCCTACATTCAAAGTTCGGGAATTCCAGGTGCAATTTCATTCCTATCTTGGTTTTATCTTATAAGGTTTTCACAGTTATATCTTATTGTTTTTATAGTATTTAGAACTTTAATGCGCTGATTTTTTTCTTCTTTCGTATTCATGGACTATGGTCCCTTCACTCCCTATTCACAGTCTTCTTCACTAATTCATGAAAGACGACCGTTACTTCTCACCATACAATTGCGTGCTTCTTTTTTGTTGATTTTCAGTGTTAGTTGGTTATTTGAATATTGTCAAGGAAGCCTCCATCCTCTTGATACTTATAAGAATACCATTTAAAATATAATTCAATTTAAGATTCAACCAACATAATCATCAAATCAAACCTTCATATGATGCAGCAAAACAGACCTTTTTCTTCTTTTTTATTTTTATTTTTTTCATTTGTTGGGATTTTGATTAGTAAAAGTTGTTTTGTGCATTGTTATTTATAGAGATTTGATTTTTGCCAAAGAGACTCTTCGATTGAATTGACTTCCTAATTTTATGTTAATTAGCATTTGTTGCTGGAAGAAGAGAAGACCAATTTTAGAGAAGGCTAACCGATTTCTTATTATTATTATTATCATGAAATTGCCGATTGAAAATTGAATGCACATTAATGGTGAATTTTTTTCATCAAATGTATTTTAATGTTAGTTGAATTAAAAGTGAAAACTGACGGCATGTACAAATTCATTATTAAAAGTAATTGTGATTAAGTGGAGCCTCGAATTGGTGAAAAATTGAAGGTTTTAGTTTATAATAATAAGGGTGATTTTAATTTTATAGTAGTTAATATATTGTGTAACGAAGTTTTAAAAATAATGAATAATTATTTATTGTGTTTAATTCTTCACTCGATATATTTTTATCTTCCTACTCCATGATTTAATGTTTAAACATTATATTATGTGATTTGTTTCAAATGTATTATGCTTCAATATTGATTTGTATAGATTTTTTATTCTCATATAACTGAATTGTTACTCATATTGTTCATTATTAATATTGATTCTAATTTTTTTAATTAATTTAAAATTAAAAATCAATGTTTTAAATAATATTAATCCGTGCATAGCACAAGCGTGATACTAGTTTTCATAAAAAATAGAGATTTTGGGGATGACACGAATTTTAATATGAAATTAGTGAAATAGAAAATAGATAAGAAAAAAATAATTAGATTATTGATATTTAGAGAATGAGATTACTTCATAATAGAGAATTTTTTGTCAAATATAGAAATAAGCTAATTTTGTGGAATGACAACAATGAAAAATAAGACTATTTTATAAACCAAAGTGTCTTATTTAATATTTGTAAAATTGCTCTACAGACTAATAAATACAGCAAATTATATATATGTACTAAACCAATAGTTTGATAAAATTTAAGAAGACAGTGATATTACTGAAAAGTTTTCAAATCGATTTTATACTAATTTATATTTTCCATTGTAATTTCTTCTGTGAACTTCAATTGGTCTTCTTTCAACTTATTCGTTTCATGTTTTAAAGTAATTTAAGATCCATACGTCTCATTTTAAATATTCGGTTGAGAGAGCAAACATCAACAATAGTGATATGTATTGCTACTTTTAGAAGGAACAAATTCTTCATAATTTTAAGCCAGTCGTGTCTTTATCTCAACTTTATGAAATTGAAATTTGTCTCGAATTCTTTACTTTGTTATTTTTTTTTTGCATTCTATTCTTTTAAATTTTATTTTTAAGTGACTCAATATTTCAGACTTCTATGAAAAAAGTGAATGGCGTCAAACTTTCAATTTTACCACTCATCAATATATTATACTACATCCGTCCCCCAAAATTTGCTACACTTTGACCCGAACTGGATTTTAAGAAATGTAATGGAAAGTGAGTTGAAAAAGTTGGTGGGATGTGGGTCCTACTTTTAAAGTATTAGTTTTATAATAAAATGTGAGTAGGAATGGGTTAGTGAATATGATACCACTGACAAAATGGTAAAAGTGAAGTGTATCAAATTTTCGAGGATGGCCAAAATAGTAAACTGATCAAATTTTCGGGACGGAGGTAGTATATATTACTCATTTTTTTAACTTTTTTTTCAATAATTAGGAGTGAGAAAATGAAATTGTTAAGGAATGACGCAGTACACTATAACCTTTTATTTACTCCAATTGTAGATATATATGAAAGATTTATTTATTTTGATACAAAACTTGATTTGTTGTAATTTTAGTAAATTCCTTCTTGATTTAATTCTTCTTAATCCCATCTTGATTCTTGTCTTTGACACACTAATAAAAATGCCGAAGGATATTTTTAGTCTATGCTAATTTATGTTTCTAAATACATCACTCACATTTTGAAAAGCGTTTTATCTTGGTTTTCTAACTAAAACTAAGAGATGCAAACAAAAAATATATTTGAAAAGCAAAATATTAACATTTTGTGGACAATTATATCCTCAACTTAAGGGTGCTTTATTATGTTCCCTCAATTTGGTTATTTTTTTTAAATTTCTGACGTAAATAATTGCAGCACAAAGTTAGAGAAAAGAAGCTAAGTTGGGGTTTCTCTTGTCATTACAATTCTAAGATTAGCATGGAAACAAGCTTCTTGTTAAGGTGTTTTTACCGGACATAGATTTGTGTTTGTGTAACATGTAGAATGACTACACAGACCTAACTCTCCTATTTGGTTCACACATCCCAGAATTAATGCAACTATGAGATGTGTAATACATTCGGAGAGTCTTTAATTAGGTATAATGCTATATTTACCAATTGTATATGCTAATGCTTTCTATACTGCTGTATTATATATATACACGTGTAACTTTCGTGCAATGTGCGATCCGGACCAATAAATTGACATTACATATAGATAGGGCTGTGATTCAATCACCCCCGAGTTTAATTAATTAATCAATTAAATAATTTAATCACCATCAAGATTCACGTCTTGTGGGACTTTTCGGTGAACGGAAAAGTCGTGTAGAGGCAATTCACCAACTAGGCCCATGGGTGTGATATATTTCTCCACAAGTCCACTTAACTATTTATTAGTACTATTATTTTTTAAAATAAGTACAGAAAATGAAATGCCTCTATTAACATGGAACAAATGGAGTATAAATTTTTTATGAATTAAGTGTTGATAGTAAAAATATGTGTGAAGCACATAGTCGTGCAAGTTAAATGCGAAGATAGTGCAAATGCAGGAGAGCAATCCCTCCCTTGAACCAACATAGATCCTAGTTGGTGATTGTATATATTGCTATCTTAACTATATTGCTATCTTAACTATATTGCTATATTGCTATATTATATAGGACGTGTAATGTTCGTGCAATATCAATATGCAATGCACGTGCCCAGACCAATAAATTGACATTATGTATATAGGTTAGTGATTAATAAAAAACCAAACATAATCCATAAGTATGATCAGATTATCATGCAGAGAAAACCTCAATAAATTGTTTGAGAAATATATTTGATGGGGACACTGAGCTCGTTCTCCGCCGATGTTGCTACTCCAGCCACCACATGTACTCCATGTCATATAGTTTCTTATAACTCACACTTAATCAAATGAGACATTTGTTAGAGTACTTTCTATATGAATGTATTGGAAAAATAATCAAATCTTTTTTTAACCGGAGTAATTAATATTGACCGCATACTTTTTGCTTACCATAAGTCACTTTGTATTTTTAAATTTCTCAAAACATGAGATGAAAGATATATAGGTCATTTTATATTTTTGAATTTCTCTTTTAAAGACCATTAAAATATAAAATTTCTCATAACTTTATCATTACAATATTTTTCATGTACTATATGTCAAAATAAAGGTAATTTAATTACGATTCTAACGAAAAATTAATTGTACATATTAGAATGTTTTTTCAATAAAATTGATCAGTGTAATTTACGACAGAAAAAAAAATATATCTATACAAATAAAATCTTTATATGTACCATAAAAATCTCTTATGTATGTGGCATCGGAAATATGTATATATAACATACCCATTATATATTAACCACCACACCAAAAACGTCGAAATCGGAAAATGATCTCAGAATGATTTTAAATCCACTGATCGTTTAAGGATCAAAATCTATCACTTTATTATTTTTGTAATGATTATTTTAACTTAACTAATTTAATTTGTACTAAATATTTATTACAATGTGTAAGAGTTCTACATCCCATAAAAATAAAACTCTTTCCATTTTAATTTGTCCCATAAAAATAGCACACTTTCATTTTTGATCTCTCTTTTATCTAAAGAAACATCTTTTTGGTCCATTAACTTTCAAAGTATCATTTTAGATTAGTGAACTTTGAAAATATCATTTGAGTCCATCAACATGGACTAATATCATTTAAGTATTTTTTACTATTTTCAAGTTTTTCGACTAAAATACCTCAATACCTTAAAGGGTGTATATTTTTAATAAACTTATCATATACTCATATTTTTTTATAAATATCTTTACAATATATTTTTGACAATTTTCTAAATATAATTTGACCTTCAATATTATCCTTAATTTTGTGACATGCAAATCAAATTGCTTCTTCAATTTTTATATTAAAGAAATTTTAAATTGAATAAAGAACTTTTCTTTAATAATAAAAAATTGAATAAGGATCTTTTCTTGCATGTCACAAAATTAAGTGATAATATTGAAGGTCAAATTATATTTAGAAAATTCATCAAAATATATAGTAAAGATATTTATAAAAAATATGAGTACTATGATAAGTTTATTAGAAATATATACCCTTAAAAACAAACCTCATTTTCCACTAACAATGCTCTAATTATTTTTTCTTTTAATCCTTCTTTACTTTACTAATTGTGCATTAAAACTTATGTTGTCTCATAGGTTTCATTTTTATGAGACGGAGGGAGTATGCACTAATTGAACTTGTAATGTATATTGATTATACTTTAATTTTTACTATATGTTGATTGAGTTTTTAGCATATATGTTGATTGTATTGTATGATGTGCTGATTCAATTGTATGGTTGTCCTGATTCATCCTCCGCATGTTAATTTTACATATGGATCAATATACAGATCAGATATCAGTATGCACCTATATACGGATCTCGTTTTGTTTGCATGTTATTGGCTTGATGCACTATCATAGGAATTTGAGTGAAATGAATTGTATGGCATGGAATATATAATTGTGAAAGCTATAAAAGTTATACTACCTCCGACTCCCAAATATTGTCCCATTTTGACCCGACACGAGTTTTAAAATGTAATGGAAAGTGAGTTGAAAAAGTTAGTGGATTAGTGAGTCCTACTTTTATATATTAATTTTATAATAAAATGTGAGTAGGAATTAGTTAGTGGATAACAAGGTCCACTATAAAAATGGCAAAGTGAAATGCGACAAACTTTTGAGGACGGATGGAAATGGAAAAATGAGACAAATTTTCAGGACGGAGGTAGTTCTACTTTTACTTCATTACTTTTGAAAATTGTGAGATTAACCGTAAGTGAACCAAAAATTATGATTTATAATGACAATTTTCCCTATAAATTTATAGTTCGATTGATTATTCTAGACTCATGTTTTATTTCCATTTTTACTAAATGTCAATTTCTTAATAAATTTTTTCAATTTCTTTAAGACTACCTCTTCTCGGTCTTAATACCCCTGCTTCGGTGCTTCCTGCAATTATAGTATTCATTAAAAAAAATGCGTAGTTAAAGAAGAAGATGAAAATGAGATGGATATATACGTGCAGTTTTTGGTTTGGATTGGTATAAATGATAGTATTAGTATTCAGTATGTAGTAATAAGTTGGATTGCTATATTTTCCTTCTGTGTCTATTTATAGGGGGTCAAAGAATCTTGATTGTATGAGAATTGGACTCTCCTACTCCTCTCATCTTTTTTTTTTCCAAAATTATTCCAACATTATCTTTTACTACTACTATTTTTTTGCTATAGGAACAAGCACCATTTTTGGTTGATGTATTTCATTTCATTTTACTTATTAAATGAGCATAGAAACTTTAATCCCAGCTTATCATAGTTTGCAGGTTAGTTTACATACTTCTTACTTTTGTATATCATGATAAGCATGCTGTATGTAGCAGTGTAGTGTATTGGTTGTGGCAACGGATTAATAATACTTTAATGTAAATTATAGAATATAAACAATAAAACATTTTACGTAGTTCAGGGGAAACTTTTATAGATAATCACAAACACAGATTTTTTGGATTTGAAAAGGCTAGTGTATTCTTTCAAAATTGTAACAAGGCACGCAACTACTTTTATCTTCTTGCCATCTTTCAAATCTGAATGGAATTGCGAATCTGATGATTGCAATAGAAAATTTCAAGATTCTATTTATTTGCTATTTTATTGGTTTGGGTCAAATGGTTTGAGCTTAAGGTTCGAAGAGAGATTCCTACTGAATTTGATAGATTGAAGAGCATAATGATTTTATTTTAAATATGTTAGTACATTCCATTGACTCAAACAATCAAGATAACATTTACAAATGTCCACTATGCATAATCCGTTTACTAGATTTTATCTTCAACTTTATTCTGCCATATTAGCCAAAACTTTGCCGGTCGGCAACTACTTTTATACACTATGTAAACAGTCATTTCATGTGTGAGTAAAGAGTTCAATAGTCCAAAAATATTTTTAGATGTAGTATGTTCGGCCAATCATAATTGCATAAAATGATAGCAGATCGCAGTTCTGCGATCTGATTTCCCGGGAAACAAAATATCGCTAAATACTTAGTTTGAAGCAAAATCAATTTTGCGTGACTACAGCCGTGATTCTAAATAATAGCGTGAGCGTGTGCATAAACCTCAATATGAAACGAAAAAATAGATGAAAGTAACATACAGGGAAACAAAATACAAAAACAAAAATCAATCGAACTGCAGTATTACTTGGTGCAGATAGCAATGTCAAAACTAATATCGCACCATATCCTGAAGGCAATCGTAGAAGTGCGAAATATTGATCTTTTCTTTGCCAGAATAAATAGCTTCTGCACTTCCACCATGTTCCCCCTGAGCAGCCATTTCCACAACCATGTACAGCTTTTTGAGGGGCATCTGGAATCACATCAATCCAAAATTAAACGGAAAGGCTCAGCTCAAGTTTTACTAGCAATGCTGGTGAAAGTAGCTACAACGTGGATGATCTCATTACAAAGTATGTCGAGTTAAACTTACATCATTCAATGCCTCTGCAGCAGACTCAACATCATCACTAGAGAAAACATTAAGCTGTTGTAACACCTGTGAGGAAGGACACAAAGATGTCGGCACATAAACACAATAAAGAGGTAGGAGCTGCACTTCGACAAAAATTTATGACGTGAACGTCTTAATATGGTTAATTTCACCATTCAGGGAAAATGCTTGATAGCAGACCAAATTAGAAACGTTACTAGAGGGGACAGCAAACAAATACCATACCTTTTAGCATCTTCTGTCTTCAGTGTTGGAACATTGTAGGTCACTGAGAATGAATCTCGAATACCAACTGATTCTAGAAAATGAACTTCACATGTAGTCCCAATGACAAGAACTTTTTTCCCCCGAGAAGTATAAGATAATCTCCCAATTAGTCTATCTAAAAAGGTTATATAGAAGTACATTCTTTTTCTAGGACAACTTTATTAATTAGATATCATTTTAGCGGTTTAGGCGTATTTTATTAGTCGAGTCCTCTATTATTAGTTTATTGTTGAGTCAAGCCCGTAAGTATATGGGCTCAGGTTTTATTAGGGTTCAATCGATTTCATATTTATAGGGCTATATTTTCTACATTTCATTTATTCATAAATATAATTTAGATTCGGCAGCTATGTTGAGACCTCACTGGATGAGTGGGCTCTTTGGAGAAGATTTCATTTCATTTTTGTTCTTTCATTTGTTTCTTCTGTTCGTTTTAAATCTCAATCATCTTCAATCTATTATGGTAATGCAACAAGCACCATTTTCTGTTTCTCTCATTGCTACATTGAAATTCATGGTGATAGCCATGTTTCAAACTTTAAGTATCAACAGAAAACAAACCCTAGTTCTCTCATGCCACTGAAAAATCAGTGTCTGGTTCAACAAATTATAGTCCAAATTTTAGGACATTACAAGACTGGCAAAATAATGACACATTGTAGAGTTCAAATTTGTCACAAGAGCTACTGTCTAGACTTCAATTGTTATAACATCTGATCATAAATGCAGAAAAGGCATGGGATGGAAAGCATCATAAAAAATTATCTAAAAAGACATTGGTACACAAACAGGCATCTAAGAGGCAAAAGCCATCACCTATATTTTCAATCAACAAAGTAGTTGGACACTATCTTGAGAAAATCAAAAAAATATGAGCAATATGGTAACTGTGTTCTGCATTATTATAATTAAAAGTTGGCCAAATAAGAAGATACCTTTGGAGGGAAACCGCTTCAGAAGCACCAATAATGTTTGAGAGATTAAATTCGAAGCGAGGCCAATTGCAACATACTCCAATAACCTATAAATTTCAATTAAACATGGATGAATGAGCATGGAGTGATCCAATATCATTCATCTACTTTATAAACTTACCTTTCAATGTCATCAAGGATAATTATGCTTAGTGGCGATCTGTAAGCATCTTCAAATACCTATAAGGAAAAACATACATAAAATACTCCTCAACAGAATGAGTACAAGTAATATTGTATAAATGGACAGTGTGAAAATTGCTGTGCTTTCCCCGGTAAGAAAGCTACACATGTTCATGAGGTATAAAAAAGGACACAGTGATGAATGTCAAAGGGGAATAATTTTCTTCACATATACTACCCCAACATTTTATATCAAAAGGCAGTCATGAGGGCACAGATAAAACCTTAACGATTTGAGCACATTTTGTCCCTCACTGAGTCCAATCATTGTTCAACAGATATCTAGCAATTGACCAGAAAGGGGGGCGAGTTATGAAGACACATAGTATACTAACTGATGACTAGATAAGTATAACACAGAGTAGAAGTACTTACAATCTTCACATAAGGGAAGTCACTTTCAATACCAACTGTTGCTGCCATTGCAGTCTTACCACTGCCCAAAAGAAAAGAGAATTTACAAAGTACTCACACTCGGTAAATCAGGAAGCAGAAATTACCTGCCACTTGGTCCTTCTAGAAGGCAAGTAACAAGTGGACTTCCTTCACTAACTTTATTTGTTGGCTAAACATGTTCTTGGTATATATGTTCATGCCTTGCCCCAAATTCCCAATGCCATTTAGTCTGGAAACATTAATCAGCTGTCAGATGAAAAAATGTCCAAAAGTACATATCACATATGCACGTTCTGACACTTAAACAAAATACAAAAACTCTTCTATAGTTGAAACTTGAATCACGGACTGATATACCCAGATGATAAAGATAAATAAGATCGATAACAGAGTTAAAACAACACCACCCATGTGGCACATAATACAGAAACCACTAAAGCACATATCTAATTCAAACATACTAAAAGAGCTTTAATGGGCGCTGAATTCTGGTAATGGGAAGATGGAAAAATAATGAAAAAATTTTATGGTGAAAATTACAGGGGGAAAATTATTTCTCCATTTCTTCGTTTCAATTAAGTGTATTCTTCCCTTTCTCGGGAAGGAAATATCACTATCCATTAATATCTATTTGGGGCAACTCTACATATATTAGAATCAAACAGAATTAGTTTTTTCGTATTAAAAAAGACAAATGTATATAAGTTAAAAGTTTAAGACAATTTAACGAACCAGAGAGGGGAGATCCAATTAAATTTGAAAGTTATATCTACAACCACAAAATTCATCTGCTTTTGAACACAATTATGCAAGTAAAAGTTTTGCAATAGTATTACTTTTGTGCTGAGAAGGATCACTATTACATAAAAAAAAAAATACTTGTTCCTACTGCCTCACAAGCCATAGTCGTAAAAATTTGCAGCAGAATTCTTGTAAGTACCATTTTCAGCTGAATCAGGACCAACATAACATTTCATAATTACTTTTTTTTAAAATTCGGGCAAGATAGATATATCAGGAATGGCAGTATTTAATCCACTAGCTGGATGACAAGCTGGAAATACCTAACATCGATAACCAAACACAGGCAATCCCGACAGAAATTATAGGAGATAACTTGATGGCCGTCTGGGACTGGTATATGGTTTAGAATAGTATCGCCACAAATAGCGCATATAATTGAAGTTCCATGTTACAAGAAAATTAAACTCCTTGGAGTTGTGTCACCGTAAATTCAATCATGAAACAACCTCTTTCCTCAAGTATCTGGAAATACCTTACTCGTTCAAGGTCATCTGTTGAAGCTCCAAATGCTGGAACCACTTCTTGAACAGCATTCAGAAAATCTTCCATGGTAACTTTTATATTTTCTTCATCAACGGGTTTAGTAAGGTCCTCCATATTTAGTTGCCTATTCAAAGCATATGAGACTGCACTCTTTACTACACCTTCCAGCTCCGCTCCACTGTAATTCTTAGTCCGAGCAGCTGCATCCAGAAGAATATTAATGTTCTAAAAAGAAACAATAATTTAGCCATATTGATCACACAGTCATGGGCCAATTGAGATCAGACACTTCATTGCATCAGCTTTGGACAAAGAATTGTTAGTTTAACATTAATCACGCACTTTGATCATGAGCGGTCAAACCTTATATTACTAATATACACAAGTGAATCCAAAAATTCCGATTGGTATCGATATAAGACAAACCAGAGCTAGAATGTTAGGAACAAAAATCATGTAAATGAATAGAAAACAATTAATGATTTGCAGGCCAATCACATACCAAGCTCTTCCAAGTTCACATCTGGAGCAATAAAAGAACTTTCTTTCATCTTGCTTGTGTGAATTTGAAGAATCTGTAACCGACCATTTTTATCAGGAAGACTGATTTCCACTTGGACTTCCAAACGTCAGGCCTGAAAACATGATTCAAACTTTTTTAAATTGGAAAATGCTATTTATTTGCACCGGGTCACTGCTTTTTTCATAGCACACAAAATGAGTGCGAGAATCTAAATTTATTTACCTCATAAGAGCTTCATCAAGCAAATCTTTCCTGTTTGTCATTCCAATGAGCAAGACATTATTCAGAGATTCCACACCATCTATCTAAAACATTAAGCGAGATTAGTCAAACAAAATATTAGCAGCAATTAAAACCGAAATGACTTAACAACTTGAACTAAAACCATAAGTACCTTAGTGAGAAGTTGGTTCACAATCTATCGTGCACCCAGTCCCATCTCTAGTTGAGCCTCTAGACTGAGAAATTCAAACTAAAAAGTTGAAACAAATGCATGAAGCACCACAATGGAAACAAGTTTGCAACTAAAAATTTTATTATGTCACATATTGGGAGGTGTGAATAACGTTAAGCACCACTGAAAAGAACCAATTGATATGCCACATGTGTTCAAATCAGAGTGATGTCCGATGATGATTCAAATTTGGGCGGGCTGAAGATTGCAAAACAGCTTCGAAATATTCACAGACAGGCACTTATATCGCCACCAGAAAATCAGTATACAACTAGGGAAGACAAAACACAATAAAGTATTAAGATGACTTCTTCAATCCTCTACCTTACAAATCGCATCAATCTCATCAAAGATGATGATATGCAACTCACTTTGATCACCTGAAAGATGAAGAGATAAATGAGCCAAGAATAAAGAATTCATAGACTTTGCCTCAAAGAGTCACCAACCTTTGGTTCTTTGTCTTGCTCCGCATCGCAAATAGATCTCTGACATTCTTCTCAGTTTCACCAACAAATTTGCTCAACACTTCAGGACCATTCACAATCTAAAATTCCAGATTTAACCAGTTTCAAAAGGTGATCAATACAATATGTAGGGAAGTAGGGTACTTATTGGATTCACATTATAACAAGGTAGCTCATGCCCTTATAGACAATCCCAGGGAAAAAAGCTGCTTGGAGCTTAGGTATCCAAAATTTATGAAAGAAACATAGTTTTAGTTTTCTACTTCTCCCCCTAACGAGAGTTACTTCATTGGCACCTTAGGTTATTTGATGCAAAAGAAAATTACAAATCCATTCTGTTCTGTTGTATTCCAATAAGTTTGAAAATAAAATAGAAATTTGCATAGAACAAAAGGAGTCCCATCCAATAAGTACAATCAGCAAGAACCAAAACAAGAACATAGGATAGACCTGTGCTTATACCTTTGGTTCTTTCCCATTCAACATTTTTCCAATCTGTCGAGCCATTAAAGTCTTCCCAGTACCAGGAGGTCCATAAAGCAACATTCCTTTAACATGCTTGGGATCCCAAAAGCCCAAAAGGGGCATCAAAATTACAAGCCGAAAATAAAGTTGAAAAAAACCAAAAGTTGACCCTTTTTTCTTCAATCATGAATACCCCACTTAAACCAAAATTCCCAAAGAATATGAACATTACTTTGAAGTCACATCCCGGGGGAAAACCCCTTTGAGGCAAAAGCTCTTCTGAATATATCAGAAAACCCCCAAAACCACCTATCCCAAAAATGATAAAGGGGTTTTGGGAACTTTTTGTGCCGGGAAGATGTTTTTTAAAGCAGTTTAAATTTTGGTTGACAATCTGCTTTTACCTCAGAAACCATCATTAGCTGTATTAAAATTAAAAAGGGGTGAAAATTGAAAAAAGGAAATAGAAAAGTCCAAAAGGTAAAAAAGGAAAACCTTTTATTCCACTTGAACTTGATGTTTCCCATATAAAATGTATTTTCAGGTGAAATCAACCCCCTCTCCATACCATGAGATTTCTCGTGGCCATCAATAGTGGTTTGGTTGACAGTGAAGATTTTCCATTACCATGATACTCAAATGTTCCCCTTTTGCCCCGCTGTCATAACCTACATAGAAAAAAACTATTTTCACAGTTTTGTAGATGGTGTAAACAACCATATAAGGATGGATTTTTTTAAAATATATAATTTTTTGGAATGTCCATTTTTTCCCCATTTATAAAATTATTGATTTCAAATTTGTATGCTTACATGATTGTGTAAATGACATTAATATAGAAGTCATTGAGACTTGAGAGGATTGTTTTTTTGACAACAAGGGAAATATAAGTTCCGGGGAAAATACTGTACCAAAATAGCTACTTTCTGTAAAATAATAATTTTTAGCAGTTCTAGCATATTTTGTGTTTTATTTTAGTGCTTTATCTTTTCTGGGATTTTAAAGAGGAGGTGGGGGGTAGGGATATCATGTGTAGACATTTCTTCAAATATTTTACATTTTTCAAATGGAGGAAAAAAACCTCTTTTAAAGAAAAATGCAAAAATTAATTGTAGTGGTTCCTCTCCCCTTAAGACACCAGATTTTTTAAAACCCCTTGACTTGCAGATTACTAAGCCAATTGATGAATAGAAATCCTGAGACATTGAAAGCTAGCTAGAAAATCTTTAGTTCTCAATTGTTTTATCCAAAACCGGTTTAATAGCTTATTTCTAATATGAAAGAGTTCCCCCCCTTGAAATCACATTTTACATTACAAAGGATGTAATCAAAGACTTGAAGATCCAAGGGTTTTAAAAATAAATGTTGATTAATCAAAGGTGACATAACACTGACAAAAATTTGGGAGGTATTTTAAGTGAGGAAACATCAAAACAAATATAATTTGAAAGGGAGAAACGGGAAGAGTGCAAACTGCAAGTTCAGCAAAAACTAACAAGTACAGAAATTTAGAGACACCACTTTCTCACACAGCAAGCCCAAAAAGTATAGATACACTAGCAGATATATACACACGAAGAACATATTGCAGCTACTACACATGTATATTATATATGAGGCAAGAAATATAGCTCTTACCTGGTTCATGAATCTCTTGCGGATCTGCTTGGATAAAAGAACAGCATCCACCTACGTGTAAATTGGTAAAACAATGTCATTGATCAGATGCACCAAAGCAATGTGAAATTGATAGAGAATATAAACATTCCACTGTATGGAAGTACTAGTGTACAACCACATTATAATCAAATAAATATGCTGAAAAAATCTCATAGATTGAGTGACGTGGAGAAGTAGGCAAAACCTAGAGAATAAAATGATAAAAAAGGCAGCTTGTAAAAGGTAATATACATGTTCATCTCTTGCGCCCTTCTTCACAAACTCTAACTCAAGTCTCAGCATTGTAATGCTGAAATCTTCAGGAGGAATGAATCTAAAATGTCCAGATTTAACTATCAGAATAAAAGTTATTAAATAATAATTACAGTGACTGAAGAACCAAAATCCATTACCGACTAACCGACACTGTATCCCCAGTGGAGACTTTTGCATGGCGACGTTGAATGGCATTTAAACCAATATGTCCAGAAGGAATGCCATCATGTCCAGTATATTGAAGTTAAGGCTAAACAATTATATTATGAGAATATCCACCATCTCATAGTATTAATTCACAAATTAGTTCCCATGCCATGCAAACAAACTACCAATGGAAGTATTAGAGTTGGGCCACTCACCCCTTAAAAGGCCTTATAAGGGGAAGGGTTATCTATACTTTTATAGATAAGCTAGAATCATCACCAAGTTGACGTGGGACAAGATTTAAGTGTTTTAACAGGAAGTAGATAATCTGAAGCAAAACTATAAGAATAGCAGCTACAACATCAATATCAATGAAAGAGTTAAACATACATTTGAATCACATACCACTAGAGCTTCCAAATAATAATGACATTCAGCCATTGGGAACTAAATTACCCAAACGGTGGAATTACACCAGTTATTATCATAGCAAAAATTTCTAGTGTGCGACCAGCTAAGCAATATCTTATTGTCTGTATAAATATAACACTATTCAAGAGATTAAAAAAAATAAGTTGATACGCACTATCAGCTCAGACCAGTTACTCATGTGAACCTCCAAACGACAAATGCAACTCAATGTTGAAGCAACAAAACAACAAATCAATTAACAAGTGTTCAGAATCTGATTAGGAAGAAGAGGTTCTCAGACTAGAACAATTAGCAAATACTCCATATAACCAATTACCATTTTATCCAAATCACAAGCCACAAATTCTTATCACTTAGCCTAAATATGAAACATCGAAACACAAAGTTGTAAAAAAAATAGTTTAATGACAACACCTACAGCACAATTGGACGGTATACAACTCTGCATAACCACGTATAAACTCCAAACTCCATCACGTGTTCAAATAAAGACGGAAAATGAAAACAATCATCCACTGTCAATTCAACAGTTCGAAGTTAAAAGAAATGCTAGCTCGATATAAAAGGATATGCAACAGAAAGCACAAACACGTCGCCGATCAAAGCGTAGTAGGCGTTCCCCGATCCAGGTACAACGAAATTCCGGAGATCGGCGGGGGAGCAGTAGGCGAAATTGGTGTAAGCGAGATCTTTCGCCGGGGTATTCGTCACAATCATCGTCGGCGAGCGCCCTGCCATCGTTCCGATTGGCTAATCGAAAATGAGATCCGACTTCAATAAATATTTTGAAATTCACGATTTAAAATGTAAAACACTGTCTCAAAGCTCAATATTCCTTCGCTCTTCTTTGGTTCCACGATCTTTATTCATTTTTAGTTAGACCATCTCCGACCATTCTGCTAAATTCAAATTTATTTTAGCTCAAATTCATTTTAGAGGAAATATCACGCTGAATATTGATTTTACTCCAACTATTTTCACTAAATTCAAACTTAAAAAAATATTCTCTAAATTATATCTTTTTTACTCACAAAATTTGAAAAACTTTTAAGTTTTGGTTTAGTGTAAATCTAAAGATAGGTATTTTCTTCTCAAAAACCAAAAATGAGATTGGTTTTTGAATACTACTAGTTGTGCTATGCACAAGACATAAAAATTTCAAATAATAAATACAAAATATAATAAAATTATGAATTCAAAGCAATGCGAAAATTTTAAAAAACATAAATATACTTATCTTGTCTTACTCTAATTGGAGAATTTACTACTCCCAAATGAATGAAATATCTATACAATTTTAATTTATTATCTAAGTGGAGTAAAAACAATTAAAATTATTGACAAAAAGATGTGTAACTATGATAAAAGAGTATGAGTTAATTAGAATAAGACATACGGTATAAATACTGAAAATATGTGTGAGTAAAAATATTTATTGACAGTGCTATGGTAGTCATTAATCCAAATAAAAGGTAAATCAATGTATAAATTTAATAGCTTAATTAAAAATTAATTTGAAAAATGTATGGAATATTAAACATATCCACATTAAATATATGAATAATTTAAATAATAAAAATTTAAACTTTTTTGAGAAGTAGAAAATTAGTACTATCCAATAATCACATTTTATACATGGTCAAAGACTAAATGAATTTAAAAAATTTAAGACTTCATTGAGAAGTCTAAGTTAGAAAATTTGTATTATCTAATTAGTTGATTATTTATTTCTTCTATTTAATTTCAAACCATAGCATAACTTGGTATACAATCAAAGACTAAATGAGTTTTTGATATTAGAAAGAATAAATTTCTTATTTCCTGTCACATATATGTATAAAAAGTAAATATCACTTAAAATATAGATAATATTTTATGCATCTTTGTTGTTTTGAATAATGTAACAATTTACACTTCTTTATATTAAAAAGTTATACAAACTTTATAAGTTAGGTTTAATTTTAAATATATATAATTTAATCTTATTCTGTAATTTAATCTAAAAATTTAGTAGTACTATTGTTTAGCTTGTGTTATTGTTTAGCTTGTCAAGCATCTCTAAATTGGCAAATAATTTTATACAATTATAAATCTGATATAAGTGAAATAAATAAAATATAATAAAGAACAAAAATGAGATAAAAATATTTTTATTTAAGAATATACAAATAAAAACCCAATTTAGAGAAGCAACAATTTACAAAATCCCAAATATTCAAAATTGAATCATAAAATAACAAATGGATCGATTTTTGTAATAGGTTTTTCTCACGGCCCAACTCAATTATAAACAAAAGGCCACACAAAAAAATAAATTGAGAAGCCCAATCTTGTATATACTATGAAACAGTACAACTTCTCATTTTAGTAGTACTAATTATAGGCCCATACGATATTTCAAACATACTTACATAATTCCCCCTCCTTAATCGGCGGCGGAAATCATCTCCCCGGCCAGAGCACCGCTCCTTCTTCCTCACCGACTCTCCTCCACACACAGCCTCGTCGCTCGTCCCGCCTGTCGCGCCGCGCCGTCGCGCCTTCCTCCCTCGCGCCGCTGCTATGCCTTACTTGCCATGGCCGCCGCCTTTCTCTCATTCTCGCGGTTCCACCTCTTGGCCACCCAGCTTGAGGACTCCTCCACGCCACCCAACCGCCGTCGTCGGTCACCAACCCCTCTCTCTCGTAACTCCCAGGTAGCGGGCTTGCCAGCGTGCGAGTCCAGCTGCCACCGCCGTGGGCTCTCCTTCTCTTTATTTCACTTCCGCCGCTGTCGGCCCTCCTGCACCGTTGCCGCCGTAGTAACCCATCCTGCACAGCAGCAGCGTCGCCGCTTCCTCTGCATCTCCGACATCTCTCTCGTCGCCTTATCCGCCAGCGGTCACCGCAGCCATCGCTGGATTCCAAGTAGAACCAAACCTGTTATACAGCAATCACAAAATCAGTCCACAAAATGCAGATTCTAGTCCATCTATTTAAAAGTGTTTCAAATCTTCTTCAGAAGTTTGCATTTGGTTGGGCCATTTGAGAAAGCCAAAGAGGCATTTTTTATCCAATGTTGCCATTTCACAAAATGACCAAAGGGTAAACAAAATAGGTCTTTTCACCACTCACTTTAGATTAGTAAGATTGGAGCTAAATACCTATCTCATTTTAGGTTTAGAGTACCCTTGGAGATGGTTTTAGAATGAAATAAATTGCGATTTCTTCATCCTAGGTTTAGTTAGATTAGAGCATCCGTCCGAACCACCTTTATTCAATTTTAATTCTATGTTCTTCCGCTAGACATGCACTTACACTATTTATGCATCTCACCATTCTATTATTCAATTTAAAGTACTTAAATTACTAAAACATTTCTACAATATTCAAATGCATAAAAAAAACACAAAGCACTATAACAAATTACTTAAAAGTGAAAAAGTAAACAATTAAAATTCTAGAATTAAAAATTGAATAATTAAATTCCTAAAATTAAAAAAACCAACTACTCGTGCGAAATTTCATTCAATGTATTTGACTAGGTCTTCTTGTAGTTCGATGTGGGCTTTAGTGTCGCGCATTGTCAACCTTCGTGGCTCCCCGCGTACCATAATATGACACCCCAACGTGGAGGAGACTTTGCGGTTGAGCTTCCTAGGCTTCATCCTCATTGAAAAAGTTAGTCGCCCTCGCATAGGTTTCATAGCGCAAAGTATTATTGATAGTATTCTTGTTATTCGCGCTCCACTTCTGCAACAATCCGGTCCATATCGTAGGATCCATTTTTGAATTTAGAGAGAGTGTTTGAGTGAGAGGGGAAGATGAAGGTGAGTCGTATGGAAAAATATGAGTGTGATGCATTTTTTATTAGCATTACAACTACTTGCAAGTATACAAGACAAATAGTATAGCAAAAGATTGCGAGACAAAATATCAAACATAGAGAAAAATATCACAAATTGTCTACCTTATACTAAGCTTCTTCTACTATTCGGAGAAAACAAAGGGTTTTTTATTTTTGAAAGTAATATTGTAAAAGCTACAAAAGCAAGTAAAGATTGCAAACAAAAATACGAGATAAATAGATGAGACAAGAGAATTCGAGGATGTGCTTTCACGTATAGTTTATAAAAATTCCAACTACAACAACCTAGTACAGTTCATAATTCACTAGATTGAATCACACATTTATTGTCCATGTGGTACAAAGTGGATTACGGACAGTAAGGACATCAATCCTAGATTAGTAACTCCTAAAGGCTCATAAGACCTTTTATGTTCTCACTCTTAATTAACAATGCTGTTTTAAGGGAAGCTAACTCTAACGCCAACTAAGTCTTTCTAACTTGCAAACCTCCTCTCACGATTATGTTGCAAGCCATAGATCATCACAGAATGTGTCACTCAAACGTGAAGCAATTATCCAACACTTAGAATAGAAGCGAAGTAATGAACAAAACGGATATAAAATAAATAGAAATTGTATAAACCAAAGTCGTTACTAACACATCCCTAGAATTCTATGAGTTTAGTTACACATAATGGAATAAGCTAAATACATAGTTTGTGGGGAAAACAAAGAAAACATAAGTACTAAAATGATAGAACCCAAAGGGTAAATCTTGTACTTCTCCGTTAAATCGTCACTTTACGCCCTCGTTTATAAAAATTATAAAAAATAGTTAAAGTGGAGAAATGGTAAAGTAAGAGAGAGAATAATGTTGACAAGACTATTTCTCTCTCTTACTTTACCATTTCTCCACGTTAACTATTTTTTATCATTTTTATAAAATAGGTGGGCAAAAGACCGGGACTCCTAATCGCGACGTGAGGGAGAGCCTTGATCTTTTATTGATTCCACACTTCAAACTCCTTTGATCTTGATGAACAATGGAAGGAACTCTCAAATATTATACTCGGAAATTATTCAAGAAAAGGTTCCTTTGATGAAGTTCTAGGGGTATTTATACATAGGGTCGAATTTCCTTGATATGGTAAATCCTTCTTCTAATATGGAAAGTCTTAGAGAGAAAATATAGCAAATTTGTGCGTCGTGTTTTCCGAGCAGTGCCGCAAATCATCCCGAAGCTTCGTCTCTTGATCGACGTCGTCAGAATTATTCCATAGCCGCCGGATCTCGGAGAGCGGTCGCTACGCACTTCCCAACGATCGTTGCCGTGTTCTTCTATTCAGCTCATTTTCCAAAAGTGGACCGCTACATGATCGCAATTGATGGCGAGAGGCGGACCGCGGCAGCTTGAATACTCTCGATTTCCATCTTTGACTTTTTGCTATCTTTTTAGGCTCCAATTTGCACATTTCTCACAAAACACGTCAAAATACCAAAATAGATAAAAAATATGCAAATAATAGATAGACATGTGGTGGAACTTTGATACTCAAAAAGACCAAATAGTGGCCTTAAAACAAGGCAAAATTCGAGCGTATCAACTTGACAAACTTAACTCTTTGTTGTCCTCAAATAAAACACAAAAGAAACACAAATAGACGCACGGATTGCACAAGGACTAGACGTCGTAATTGCCTCAAAATATGGAAGAAATAGATTAAGCATGAATTAACGCAATCAAATCAAACAACGCTTATTAGGCACTTTCATTACTAACTCGTATATTACCTTGGATGTTAGAGTTTGTATACTGAAATCACCTTCGAGTGATTGAATACGTAAAAACTCTTGAATAAAACAGATTATTTTTGTTATAATGTTGTTATGTTTTACATTTAATGGTTGTTATTTTACATATTTAAATGTATAAGAAACATTAACAAAGTCTAAGTCTTTGTTTTAGTAGACCGGTTGTGGGCGACGTCCACTTTAAGGTAACACGGTCAGTTCCGAACAAAGAAAAGAAAAATTTCACAACCCGATAGGCTTAGACTACCTATCGTGAAAGGTTGCAATGCCAATCCGCATAATTCTAAGCCTTAGTGAAATAAGATGACATTGGTATGGTATAGCACTAAACGGATCTAACAACAAGACGTGTCTTTATGCAATCTACTGAAAGACGAGGTCTTGATAAATATTTATTTCTTAATCAATATATGTTTGCATTGAGCATACGGTATTGACAAACACGGATTTTGCATGTTTCTAAGGGCTAGATTTGACTCGTTTTTAAAATTCCAATCATGCAAATTATGTTCTTAAATTGCATATGTTATACATTTGGTATTTTTAATGTGTTTGTTGACAAATGATAGAAAAAGAGAGCTGCAGTCGTATTTCGAGTGGGAGCCCTTCGGGGCTATTTCCGACTCGAGATGGCTTCACATGGCCTCGCTTTGTGACTTTGCTTTCCAAATTTAAATTAGGGTTTCCTAACCCTTTGAATTATTTTTGGAAAGTTTTCAAGATTAATTTAGAATTAAGATTTGAATATATCTAGCGGATTTTATATATTATATAAGATTTGATTTTGTATTAAATCATGGATTAATTATAGATTTTATCCTTATTTTATGAATTTGTAGGGATTTAATTCCTAGATGAATCCTAGTTAAATTTGGATAATGACAATCTAATTTTTTTTATCTATATCCTATGGATTAATGTAGATTCATCCCTAGACAAATCCTAGTTGGGTTTTGATAATGATAATATTATTTTATTCTTATCCTATGAGTTTTAGATAAATTTTAGATGGATTTGGATAGTGATTATATAATATTTTGATTCTTATCTTATAGATTTATATGGATTTATTCCTAGATAAATCTTGGATAGATTTGAATAATTATAATATAATATTATCTTATTCTATGGATTTATTCCAAGATAAATTCTAGATGAATTAGGATAAACATTTATATTAATTTATTTTATCGTATGGATTTGAATAGATTTAATTCTATTAAGACAAATCCTAGATGGATTAAAATAACTATTAATCCAAGTTATCCTTATCTTTTGGATTTATGTCCTAGATAGATTAGGATTTTAATGATATATAAGAAAATCCTTATTTAATTGGATTTAGATAAATTTATTTATCTAAGAAATCCTAAGTTATGATTGATATATTCCTAATGTCTATTCTAAATAGAATTAAGATTTGTATAAATCTTGGTTGATAGGTTTTTATTTTTATCTTATGGATTATAATGAGATTGTTTCAATCTAGTAATATCCTAGTACGATTTAAATAATGATAACCCTAGATCAACGTTATCTTGAATTGTAGGATTTGATTTTATCGAAATAAAATCTAGAATAATCCTAAATGGATTTAGATAGTTAACTCTATCTTGATAAATCCTAAATGAATTTGGATAATTATTATCCAAGATAAAACTTAATTATTTAATTGATTCTCCCTTGACTAGATTAAATAATTTTCGATAATTATCATGTGTGTTTAAATGTCATGCATTAAATGGACTTATCGTTTATTTGGTGTTTATCTATTTTAAGTGGATTATCTTTTTTGCTTATGTGATAATTATGCAAAACCATACAAAATATCTAAGTGATGATTACAACAAGTGCGTTGTATACGTTCCATTGGTTGGTTTGCAAATTTTATGAAGTCAGTTTCTAATATTATCAACTATGGAATATTCTAATCGGACTCCTAAAGTGGGACACCTAAAAGTAGTAAACCGGGACCCCTAAAGTGTTGACGGAGAGAGTATTATTTTTATAAAACAAGTGCGAGGAAGAAGCGTGACAAATTTTCGGGGACGAAGGGAATACATTATTATCTCTAAAAATTGCCTTTCATAGTCCTATATAGTTAAAAAAAATTATAGTCTAAAAACCTAAACATTACAATTTTTAAAAAATGATCAAATTAGTGCAATTCACCAACCAACTTAATTTTATTTGCCTTTTTTAGTATAAAACAGAAAATCTCATATTCATTTATTCAAATCGGAGTAAAAGAAAGTAAAGGGAAAAATCGAAAATACGAAGGTTCGTATATTTATAGGCTAATAATAGCATGTCATTTCGATTTGCCACCTTTCGCAGTAGATAATAATATGCAAGCAGGGGAACATTAGGGTCATATTGCCTCTATAGTGTTAAGTTCCATCATAATATTAACCATTAGATTAAGATTTTGGACATATTAGATTTGTAGGAGATGTGATAGTCGTGTTACATTACTAGGTCGATTTGGTACATTATAGGGGTAGAAATGGAATCACAAACAAATGTCAATCAGTTTTAAAACCACATTTCCATGATTTTAGGGGTATTTATTTCAGCGATGATACACATTCCCATTATATGAAAATTAAATCAATCTCATTCTCCTCATTCCGCTCACCCTCGCTTCTCCTCCGAAAAATCCTTAACCGCCGCTTTGAAGTCGGAAAACTCCAATCAACGCCGATTCAATCCCCGACGACGACTCTCGGAGTTCGCATACGATTTTCTTCATCTCAACGCGTGTTGACGATCGACCATACATCTTACAATTGCTTACTCCTTGGTCGTAATAGTTAATTTTCTCAACTTGTAGTCGATTCAACATTGAGGAAACTGATTTTAGTTGGCTAGTTGCGGGGATTTTTTTTATATTTTAGTTTAGGTTTTAGTAATTCTTTGATGAATCCATTTAGTTTTGATTTTAATTGAATGGGTTGTTATAAGATTCAATTTTAAAATTGAATCTTGATCAGCTTAATGTGGTCATTTGTTGTGCATAGTTGTGTGTTTCTATGAAATTGAGAATCAATTTCCAAACGCATCATCATTACTGTACTAAAATAAAGAGGAAGGGAATTCTAAAAAATGGTGACGAGGCCGGGGCCAAAATACAAGGAATCGAATGTTTTGTTACTACATTATTCGTGTTATGGTATGATATGTTGCATTTGTAAATATTTTGAGTTACATTTTCTGCTCTATATGGTCATCCGCATCTTCTTTCAAACGGCATATGCACATTATTTAACCTAATATTAACATTACTTTATACCGATGTGCTACATTATTTTGTGTTATGGTATGAGCGATTACATTTTTTTTAATTTTTTTTACATTATTTACTCAAATTTTTACATTATTCGCTACCGATGTGCTACATTATTGTGTCTTATATAATGTTGTGTCACATTAATACACTTTTTACTTACCTTACCCGCTTCATAAGGTTACGGTAAATATGCATACATTAGGCCTTTACACATTGTTTGATTAAATATTTACATTATTTACTGATGTGTTACATTATTAGTATTTGTTATTGGTAGTAATGTTAATTTGAATTAATCAACAATGTAACATTTTGGCTAATCAATGTATCGTTTATGAATAGGTACAAAGAGGTACGAGTTGAATTCGATGACAAGTGAGGAATCCGCTTGTAATAGATTTTCTTTGTTTGGGTTTGTTGTAATATGATAGAAAACAAATAATGCTTTTCAAATTATCAAACATAGATTTTGGGGATGCAAAAGAGTTGTGATGTACATTTTACATCAAAATAGTTAACATTTATCTATCAAATAATGTACCTTTATAATCTAATAATGTGGATAGAGAGGATCCCAACATTACATTACTTGATGTAAAGCACACATTATTATTGAACATACATATGTTGGTGCCCCAATATTTTGAAAATGTAAATATACTTAAAAGTAATGTAAATCTTTAGCAATCAGTAATGTAAATATTTTGATAATGTAAATATACTTAAAAGTAATGTAAATCATGCGTTAATATTATAAGGTAGACAACACATGAGATAATGTAAAAGACACGTACATTAAATCTCTATATTTGTACATTATAATCGTATGAATTCAACGAACACAAAGTCGAATACGAACTTGATGTTTGGGTTGGTACTATGCCTTAGCCCCGGTATAGCTTAACCCTAGGGGATAGGAACTAAGTTCGGCAATTGAGGTCCTATACGAGAACTTGGGAGTACTATACCCTAGCCCGGTGGATAATTGAACCTTAAGGAATGACTTTAACTCCTTTTCATGGAGAATGTTGTGTTACTGAGCTAGTATTACACCATAGCCCTATGGATGTTAAACCCTTGGGGAATGAGTTTAGCTTCGACCCTTAGCGAACAAATAAAAATCTACATTACTTATTAAAAGACATATACGAATGTAATATAATAATAATTATTATTATTAATCAAAATAATAATTTTATTAATAGTATTAATAAAATCATTCTCAAATTGTTCACCGCAAACTTAATTCGTCAATAATAATAATAATATTAATAACATCATTCTTAAATTGTTCACCAGCAAACTTAATTATAAAAATTCAAAAACGAATTTTGATGATAGATTGCTAAATTAAACAAAATATTTAGTATATCTCAAAAATTAATATTTGCTACGCTTTCAATTTCAGCGATTTACGTGCTATTTAATTATAATATGCTATAAAAATTTAATTGTAGAAAGATGTAGCGTAGATTAAGATAATTAATTATGGAAATCAAATCATGGGAGCCTTGAATTTAGGAACAATATATAACAAAAATTGTAACATCCGGATTTTAGAACCCTAATTTTTGAGCCCTAGAATTAATTGTTGATGACGTGGCATCGAGAATGCTTTTATTTCGCGAGTTGATATGGTCGATTTGAGTTAGGGTTTGTGTTGAAAGTTTGAAAAGTCAAACTATTTAATTTAATGATGTGGCATGTGATATATTAAGATATGAGATTATGTGGCAATTTAATTGTTTATGGGTGAGTGAGAATATTAGAGAAAATTTCCATAAATACTTGTCACCCTAATTCTTATAATTTTCGAACCCTAGACCCCTTGGAGGAAGAATTTCTATTTTTCCGGAATTTATTTAACCCTTGGGATATTTATCCAAATTAAATTCCATGAGCCAATTATTTCCTTGTTTAGAGATGTAAAAATCGAGCCCCTTGTTTTTCTAGTGATTTTCGAAAATCACTATTTTTGGGAAGGAAGGAATTGTTTTATTTTATTTGATTCCTTACTTGATTTCCTTCCATACCTAGAATTTAATTATTCTACCAAATCTTTCCATACTTCAAGAGATCTTGCCTTACTTTATTTTAGTCAATATTCAAGAAATCCATGCCTTATTTAAAGGGCATAGAAATCGGCCCCTACCTTGTTTCATGGAGGATTTTCCTTATTTTTATTTTGTTCCATGATATTTTATTCTATATGGAAAAATACCAAAAACAAAACCATGGCTAATTACCTAGCCTAATTTTCAAAAATTAGGAGATATTGCCATCTTCTATTTTTGTTAATTCTTCTTCCCTACTTCACAATATTATTTCATTTATTTATTTAATTGGGAGAATGAGATCTTACCAAATATTCTATCCTAATTACCTAAAGATCTTGTTGAGCACTATAAATAAGAGAACACCCCAACCCTAGACCCCAAATTTTCGGCCCCCTCATCCCCATACACTCTCTCAATTTTTTCTTCTACATTACTCCATTAATCCTTCATCCTTTGAGAAGAAAATTGAAGTATAATCCAAGAACTTTGAAGAATCAAGACTAATACTTGTTTTCTACCGATTGATTTTCTCTAAAAAGGTATTTTTGCTTAAGAGTTATGTTTATTCTTCTTCTACCCCTTTTCTTTTTCTTCCAACCGATTTAATCGGTACTCTTGGACCTTCATGCATATTAATTGAGTGAAAAAGGGATAAGAAGGGATATGGGAACATGTGTGTGTGTGTGTGTGTGTGTGCCGAGAGTGTGTGAGGTGTGTGTGTCGTGTGTGTGTGTTATGCGTGTGGGTGTGTGTGTTGAAGTGTGTGTTGTGTAGTGTGTGCTTGATGGCTAAATACTTTTGCATGACATATGATAATAGATCTAGGGTTGAGATGCTAATGAATATATGTACGTATGATAAGCGTGACTTGAATTATAAGTTATGAAGTTTAGGATGAGTCGATGGGAAAGAGGAAAATAATGAGACATGCATAAGTAAGAATAGTATCGAACCTAACTTGTGATATGTGCCTATGTGATTAAAAGGTGAAACTTTGGTTGCGAAGCCGGATAACGGAAAAGCAAATCTACTTGAAAACTAAGCAATCGAGGTGGGCTTTACTCTAAAAACTCTCTTTTATTTTATCTAAATGTTGTTGGGAGATATAAGGGTGGTTTAACTGTTATGCCATACCTATGTTTGTTTTAAAGTGATATCGATCGCTTATACGAGATTCGGAGTCGAGTATGGGCCGCAAGCCCTACGTGTACACAATGGGATCGAGAGCCGTCCTTGCTAGTCGGCCGGTCTCGTGGGCGAAAAGTGTGGCCACACTTTCGTCGCACCATGGAATGATTGTTAATTGATGAGAAAATGGGAGGTTATTTTATTGGCGGTCTATGAAAATATATTTTGTGATACTCGTGATATTCTTTTATAAGCTGCTTAAAACTCGAGTTCACTTGGTAAGTGTGGCATAACTTATAAAATGTTTTGGCAAGAGCTCACTGAGTATTTCAAAATACTCGGCCTTGCATGTGTTTTCCTTATGTGCGGGTTGAATGACGACGAGTGGTGGCGGGTGTTGAGCAGATTAATGAATTAAAAAGGATATGTTGACCTTAAGCATAGTTGTGTCTTCATACATAGCTATACTTTTCTCTTGGTCGTTTTCCATTGGATTTTTGATATACTTTAGAATGTTTTTTGGAATAATTGCATCTTACTTTCGGTTGTGGCCTTAGCCCTTTTCTCGTGATTTTGTCGGGATCTATGTCATACTCTTAAGGTTTTGATTCTCATTTATGATAACTACCCTCTTTTGAACTTCAGGTTAAGTTGTTGCGTTAAATACTCGATATCTCTTTCCATTCTTTTGGTCAATACTCTTTAAATGAAACTCTAGCCTATGTTTACTTCTTTAGTCGGTTTCGGGTAGCGTGCCGTATTTATTGTACTCAGGAGGGAGGTACATTACAAAAATCATGGAAGGAAACTGACTTGATTTCTCACCAAATCTGCCCTTTTTGAATTAAAATAATAATATTATTAATAAAAGGATCATATATCTCGGCCATCAGATCAAAAATCGTGGGGCTGAGATTTAGGGAGAAGGTTGAACAATAATTAAAAAAAATATGAATACATCCCAATAATTAAATAAAAATCTGCAAGTATACTACACATCATCTTTTTTGGAGGAAAAAATAAGAAAAACCAAAAATTCATATATTTAATTCAAAAGTTTGGAAAAAAATATTAAAAGTTTATATATTTACCGAAAAAGTTATCTTTTAGTTAAACTACAAATTTATTAAGGGAGGCCATTCCATATCTGTGAATCCCTAACATATTTTATGAATATTTTAAATTTTCATGTATACCTGATTCCCTATTTAGTGCAACAGCATTTTAATACGGGAAGGAAAATATATATGAAAATCAAAATTTAAGCTTGCGGAGCACGAGATTTGCGACTATTTAAATCATAATTAATTTTAATTATTATATGGAATCAATTAAACGACGACCCGTACCTGCAAAAACTCTTCGTAGGCGCGAATCCGACGAAGAATACACTCTCTCTCTCTCTCTCTCCTTCTCTTGTAAGCTTTGTCTACATAAAATCTGCGAATTACATTGAACCCTCACACCTCAACTCCGATGATGGGAAATTCTCCTAAATCAGGAATACAATAGTACAATTTCAGCCCTAGCTTTTGTATATCTGTCTCATGGAGTCCGCCACCGCGTTTCCGCAATACATCCCTCTCAATTCGAAGTATTTTTCGAAGCTTCTTTTATTCTGTGTGGAGATGTTCGTGCATGATTCAAGATTTTCAATTGCGCAGGAAAAGGACGTTTTCGGATGGCGGAAGCTCTTCGGGAGCGTGCAAAGAGGTGGACGTGGCGATCGATCGCTCTTCTAAATCAAATTACTCCAACCAACAAGAGGTCGGAGATTTCTTCTTTTCTTCTTAAATTGTCTCTATATACGTTTCTGTCAGTGGTTTTGTTTTTATCTATTCTTATAATTGTTATTGTGTTTTCTGCGATCCAAGTGAATTAATGTTCAGCCGGGTGAAATTATTCGTAAGATGGAACTCTGAGTTTTGAGATCATGTTTATTTTCTTTGGTCTTGGTTCGAATTGATTTTCGGAATTATTCACCAATGTAGTTTTATGCTACACTGCTAACAAAGCATTGGACTTTGAAGTAGTTATGGGTTTCACCCCTATAAGAAATAAATTACAGGGATGGGTTTGTCTTAGGGTAACTTGATTCCCCTGTTTCAAAACAAGTGCTTTTGCAATTGTTTTGCTGTATATGAAAAACCTATAGCTACATGAAAAGATTCTGAAAACTGATTTCTGGATATTTGAAAGTAGCACATTTTCTCTGTTACTTGTACTACTTTTGTAATTCCCTTTCTGTTTCTCAGTGACACTCTATTTTCTTGGTCACTGAAGTAGGTAATTTGGTTTAAAGTAGCGACAATATATTATAATGCACCTCCGTTTGGCATATTATGATGATTGTGTAAAGGGAAATAATCTCAAAAGTCAACGTTAGAGATGATTTTAGACTAGAGATCTCTGTATCTTGTTTGTTTCTCTAGTTATCCTATTTGTGGGCACAGTTGTAGAAGGACTTTATTTTGGTTTTTATAGTTGAAAGTTTTGTGATACGTTGGAGATTATCTCTACAGCCCCATAGCAGTTAAAATATGGAGAAATATTTTAAAAGGAAGTAATGTTGTTTCTTAACAAAAACATTGAAAAACTCAAATGTGTTAGGCTAAGTCATGTTTAAATTTCCTTTTACTTATTTAAGTGGTAGAGTTGGAGTTTCTAAGTAACAGAAAAGTTATCTTAATTGAGTTTCCTGCAAGTCTCTGTTCGTTTGCAATTTTTCCTTTGTGTGATTTTTAAATTTTCTTGGGTTGAACTCTCATTCATCTTGGTATAACCTTTAATGCATCACAAAGTCAATGTGCATACTGATTTCAGTAGCGTCTTGGGTAGGGAAAATGTGTTTAGTTCATAGTAGCGTATGATGTTTATAATAGCATACTGTTGGTTTCATATGGTTCATTTTTGATGTAGCTTCATCATCTTAAGCATCAATGCTGCCACCTGTTTTCTTGTGGGTCCTCTAATCCCCCTCATTCATATAAGAATGTTAGTATATGTCAGTATAAATCTTCCATTTTTCTTCTACTTTGTTTACCCCCCCTAATGAACTTGCTACACTCATGCGAATCTCACGGCGTATGCTTATACTAATACCTTTGTCTATATATTCCCTTCCCCGGTAACTGATTTTGTGAAAGTAACCTTACATCATCCATTAACCTATCATTCCAAATTTCTTGAAGGTTCCTGAAATAATAGATGTTGACATGTTAGAAGATGGCGATGATGCTTCCTTGATGGATAGTGAAGTTGATGGAAGTGCCAAAGGAAAGGTACTCTGAGTCCATAGCTATCCAGATAGCTACCCTTTTATAATTTTACTGTTGAAATAACAACTTATAATTCTCTTTTGAATTCTTTTTTACCTCAGTGGTGAAAATATTATTGAAACAATTTATTTCTGTTTCTCAACAGAAAGTCCTCTCGAATTCTTCTGTTGGTGCTAGTGGTTTAGCAGATGAAGAATCTGGAGATGACATGGCAACATCAAATGTTGGTGCTGAAGAATTAGAAGATTATGGAGATGATTTCAGCTCTAGTTTATACTTTGGAGAGGATGAGTGGATGGATTCAGATTATGATGGTATGATTTATGATGACAATGATCATTTGGAAGCACATTTTGATAACATGGAGCTTCCACCTGGAGTTGAGGCGCCTGTCCCCTGGTTTCGGGGTTCTCCTAAAAATGATACACAGATCCCAGTCAAGGGCCCAAGCACTTCAACACATTCAGGTTTGCAACTTATCTTTCCTAGTTTGATCTTATCTGAATGTCTATGGTTGTTGAAGTACTGCCAAAAGAGGATCTTCAACTATGTTGAGCAGTTCACAGACAGGCATACAAAAGAGGATGTAGGCAACCAAATATGAATCGAACGTACTTTCAAAAGTGATGGATCCTATTGTAGGTTAGCTGGCATCCTCGACCTGGGCACTACAGCCAATCTGAGTTCACAACTCTGAGGGATTGTTTTACTCGTAGTTATGGGAATGAACCCTTTACTAGTACAAGGAACTAACCTGTGCATCCATACTATTGATGCCAGTAATTAAAACAATGTTTTGCTGCCCCCTATACATCCATGTTTTTAATGATTGGCACTTGTCAGTAATAGCTATTTGATAATTGACATCTAAACATACCATCAAAGGAAAGCCACTTGGAGTCGGAAACTTTTACCTGTTCGGGAAGCCTGATATTTAGAACCTTCTTTTGGGTCCTTAAAAATTCATGAACTGTAAATTAATTTTGATTTGGGATTAAAATTCTGCTCATAATGTAAGTTTGCATTTTCAACAGGGAGTTCACTGCGGACAGGGCCAGTGAAGGTGGTGGACAAAATGGTGTATAAGTTTGACAATTTTGCAAAATTTGACACTGCTCATGATCACTCGGATCATCACTACTCCACAAGAAAGTGTTCTGAAGTGGTGAGGGGAGTCTGATGAGTACTTACTTAATCATGTCAATTGTGACATAAAATCTACTTATAAATATATCTTTGATCTGTCGTATAGGCATCAAAGAACTGGGCAAAGAGAATACAAGAAGAATGGAAGATTCTTGAAAAGAATTTGCCAGGTGAGTTTTACGAGTATATTTTGAATTTTATGACCAGCCTGTGAAAGTGGTTTACACGGAAAAGATGAAACAATCAATCATCCCGATCTATGCTTATGGCATAGCACACATCTCATCTGTCTTCCCATTATGAATTCATAATCTTCAATTACTCTTTGTCCACCAGCTGAGGTATATGTGAGGGCTTATGAATCAAGGATGGATCTTTTGAGAGCTGTGATAATCGGGGCAGAAGGAACACCGTACCATGATGGTCTCTTTTTCTTTGATGTCTACTTCCCAGCAAATATCCTGCTATTCCACCCGTATGTTTCTCTTGATCCTAGACCCTCATGTTTATTATCTCCATCGAGCTGAAGATTCACTTCTTGCTCTCAATTTTTGGCAGGAAGTCTATTACCATTCAGGTGGTCTTGAATCAATCCTAACTTGTACAATTCTGGAAAAGTGTGCCTTAGCCTTCTGAACACATGGAGCGGGAGCAGAAAGGAGAAGTGGATCCCAGACCAGTCAACCGCACTACAAGTGTTGGTCTCCATACAAGGATTGATATTAAATGCAAAACCCTACTTTAATGAGCCTGGGTATGAGGGAAATGGGAACAAAAAGAGGGGAGGATAGCTCCTCAGCGTATAATGAGAACACATTCATATATTCCTTGAAGACAATGATTTACAGCATGCAGAAGCCACCCAAGGTATGATTAGCTCATACGTCTTTGCAAATCGGCTTCATTTGTGTGTTATGCATGATATGCTCTTACATTGCTTTCCCTTGTAGCACTTTGAGGACTTTGTGGTGGGGTATTTCCGCAAGCATGCACGTTACATTCTGGTGTCCTGTGTGGCCTACTTGAACGGAGCTGAAGTGGGCTGCCTTGTCAGAGGTGGCGTTCATGATGCTGACAAAGACAACAAAAGATGCTCGGAGCAGTTCAAGGAGACGCTGGGGCAGTGCATCACTCGTCTGGTAAAGACATTTATGGACATTGAAGCTGATGGTTGTCAGGAGTTCCTAGTTGCAGCCAAGAAAGGTAGTAAAACGGAATAGCCACATCTGGTGTGGCCTTCACCTTATTGAGTTTATAGCTTGTTTCGTAGATCAGAATTTGCAATCATGACACGATCTGCTTACATCGTTGTGGGAAGTACATAACTTGGTTTCTCATGAAATTTTCTAGTAACAAGTCTATATATTGACAGACAATACATTGTGTATATATAATTTTAGCATTCTGTAAATTACTATGATCAGTTTAGGTGCATAATGTTGGAATGATGGAATCCGACTTGATCAGTTTTTAGACCTATTTATATTTTGTAATTTTAACTAGGGGTAACAAATTTTCTGTGGGACTTATATATTAACAGATCCTAGTAATCGGTGTGAAAATTATATGCTTTCTAGATTTGAATCTTATTAGGAAAAAGGATCAATAAATGGTTCCTCATTTTTTTATGATAGATTCAAACTCATTATATATTACTTTGAGATTAATCGATTTATAAATTGAATTGGACTATATTGTCTATGTCGAATAGGGGCAGACACACAAATATATTTTGATAGTTTATATCTTATAGGGAACTATAAAAATGGTCATTGGACTATTGATTTATCTCGTCCATAGTCTCTGATTTTAAAAATATCGCAAACATTTCGATAGGTTTATCTCAAATTTGGTCCTTTTGCCATTTTTTTATACAAAAATACCCTTTTGAGCATTTGGGCAATTTGGTCTTTTTACACTTTTAACATTTTAAATCGATTGATTTAAATACCTTATTGATTTAAATAGAGGAATATTTCTATTTTTGTACGTGAATAATATAAATAGAATATAGCTCTTATTTTTCCATCGTGAATAATATTATTTTTACTACTTATTCAATTCAATTAATATTATATTAAATAACAAAAATTAATAGTTTTAATCAATATTTATAGTGTCCATGAATTAATAGTTTTAATTAATAAAACTTATTGATATTTAAAAATCTAACTTTAAAATTTAATTTTATAAAATTAATTCTAATATTGAAATTAAGAAAGAAATTGAAGGATGACAAAAATGGAAAAAAGAATGATAATTTGGAAATAATATCGATTTAGTACATGAAATAATATCGGATTAATTTGAAAATAATATCAATTAATTTTATTAATTATTAAAATTATTAAATAATAAAAATTATTAGTTTTAATCAATATACGATAGTGTCTAATATTTAATCAATAAGCTATGCCAACGCTCTATTTAAATCAATAAGGTATTTAAATCAATCGATTTAAAATGTTAAAAGTGTAAAAAGACCGAATTGCCCAAATGCTCAAAAGGGTATTTTCGTATCAAAAATGGCAAAAGGACCAAATTTGAGATAAACCCTAGTTCGAGGATGTCTGACGATATTTTTAAAGTCCGAGACTATGGGCGAGATAAACCCATAGTCTATGGACCATTTTTGTAGTTCACTCTATATGTTATAAAATTGAGTGAACTACATTGTCACGACCGCACTTTGCTAAGGATAGCAAACGCGACTTACCGTGACAATGGGAGGATTTAAAGAAACGGGAAGAAAAAGGGAACCTTGGCACAACTAAACATAATAGAATCATCTTGAAATAACTATCAAAACATATCGAGTGCATGAAACAATAGAACATAAGTTCAACTTTTGCATTCGCGGAAGAGTCAAGAGAGAATGACAACGTGTATGGAGACACGATTCATCCGAGCATTTTACTCGAAACACAATCGCCACATCTCTCAACACCGCCCTTTGTCGTCACCGCTTAACCGCACATTATTAAAACATATGCATGACTGAGTATTGATATACTCGTGAACAATTGCCAAAATATACTTTATATTAAACTGGTTTTGTCAAGCCATCACGAGTGAGCTTGGGGATTATCTTAAAAGGCCCAAGTACACTAAACTCTTTTCTTTTGTAACTATGACTCCAGTCTATTTTCCTGTAGCATATACCATAGCGAACTCGTGTGAACCGGGGAATGTGGCCACATTTCAAGTCACTCGGACCGACCAACTCAAAGGATGGCTCACGATCCCCTGGTGTACACTAATCCGAGTAAGGTTTTCGCTCTACTAGGACTCGAATTCGATTAAACATAACTGGTCCTAAGTAGGGAGCTCCCTTTCTAGACAAATAGATAGGTAATGCTAAAAACAAAAATAAGGCAAGACAAAACATACTATGAATTTAAATAACTGAAAGTATCCTTGAATTATATAGTAAACGAAACCCCTCATAAGATCATATCTTAAATAGAAAGCCCATAAAATATACTTCTCATAAAAACTATAAACATACTTTAAACCGAAAGCTCACTAAAATACTTTAGTTCGAAAGCCCACCCCGTTCGTTTAATTTCCTTAACTTGATTTTCTCGTTCCCACCTTACCTTGCGGAGATAACCTTTTTCAAGACAAAACAATATAGTATAAAATACTAATCGGCTTCAAGATTTTCTTAGACTTTAATAGGAATGTATGCCTCCTAATTAATTTTCTTTTCTTATTTCACTTATCTTTAAGGAATTTTTAAAACTCATATTACTTGATGCTCCTTCTACTAGTCAAATTCCATAATTAATTTGGCTCGTGCTAGATTACCGAAATTAAATTTCTTCCAAATAAGTTCTAATTCCGAAACTAGACCAAGACTTCCCCTTTATTTTCAGTCCAAGTAATTAAATTTGATATTGGGCCTCCTTCCAAAATTTAATGCAGCCATTGTTATTTTTAAAGAGTTGGGCTCATATTTGTTTCCTCACTCCCTTGGCCCAAGTCAATAAAATGTTAAAATGTTAGCCCAAACAATTAAATCAAAATAACCCACAATAATCACCCACTTCATCTCCCTCACCATTCAAACCCAAATCCTACTTTGATGAGAGAGAAGCTCCTCCCACTCTCTACCTGCCACCGCCGCCGCTTCCGCTTCCGGCGGCATCCTCTTCTCTCCTCCGTCTTTCCCTTTTCTCTTCTCCGTCTCCCCCTAATCACTCCCTCTCTCGGACCTGTTCACGCCGCCGCTGCCCCCCTCTCTCCCGATCTGCCCGCTGCTGTGCATGCACCGGCAGCGGCTTCGCCGCTTCTTCTCCGCGCCTCGCGCTTCCGGAGCAGCTCCCCGAAGCCACCACAGTCGCCGCCTCTTCGCCGAACTCCCTAAAGGCAAGGATTGATTTATGTTCTTTTTTTTAATTTTCTAAGGATTTAAAAGTCCTGGAATTTAATTTGTGAAGGTTGTGAAATTAGTGACGAATCGGGGTGTGGGGCTGCCACCGTCAGCAAAGGCGTGCCAAGACTCAGTCGCCGGAATTCCGGCGGATTCCTATTCTGGAGATAAGATTCTTAATTTGTGCTTACTTGGTTTGTCCCTTATATGACTTTGGTGAATTATGAGTTGTTCTCAAGAAATTGGAGTTGATTTGGTTTCAAGAGGCAAAAACATCTTCTACTAGAACAAAGGTTGAACTTATTCCAAGTGATTTTAATGTTTGCACTAAATTCTCATTAGTTTACTATCGTCAATGATGAAAAATATGCTATGGAAATAAAACATAGATACAGAACCGATAGAAATTTTACCCTGTTGTGAGAAAAGGATTTGCAATCGTAAGAAAAACACTTGTGGAGCTAATGGTCTCTACCCTTTTCTATATCTAACTCTTATTTTCTTCTCTCAAATTTTCAGATGCGGTGAAACTGGGGAATAACTTGTATAGAGAAACATACTCCCCCCGTCCTATAAATATGAAACATTTAATTTTTGCACGGGAATTTATGCAGTTTTTGTGAGTTGATGAAAGAGAGTAAAGTAGAAGAAAGGAAAAAGTAGAGAGTGATATTTCTATTTTAAAAACATTTCATTTTTAATGGACAACCAAAAGAAAAACGTTGCGATTTCAATGTAACAGAGGGAGGGAATATATGATAGCTTGATGTTGGTGATATACATTTTGCTAGAGATTTTTCAAGCGGTGGAAGGATTTGGTAGATTCTATGAAAGACACGTGTAATTGGGAGTGGCATTGGAAAGTTTATTGGGCTCTAAAATAAAAATAGAGAGCACATGAGATTGGCTCCCATTAATGGATTTAAAAAAAAAAGATTGGACTAAGAAAAATAGTTGATAGGCCCAATAATTACATATCAATTTTCTTTAATTCCATTTCTTCTATTTTGTAAATCACGAATTTGATTTGTAAAAGAAAACACAACTAAAGGATATAGGAGAAGTCGGGGCTTTACATACATAATAGTACCTGGTCTTTGTATTATATTATTTTTAATATTTATAAATCACATTTTCAGTACTGATGCTAATTTTCACCCAAAATATCCTCTAAAAATAATATTTTCACATTTTTGTCATAGAAGGTATTTTTGGGTATATATGAAAAGAGGACCTAAAATGATATACCCTCTCGTCACTAAAAATAAGGCACTTTGTGAATAACACAAATTTTAATATAGAATCTATATTTATATCTATCTATACTATTTAAAAGTGGCAGTCTGTTAAAATTACTATAACATTCTTTTTGGTGGGAAAATGAGAAGCTTATGTGGAGTACTTTTTTTTAATTGTTATTATATTTTGTAATAAAATTATGCAGATTCTAAACAATGAGAGAGAGGGAGACAGGTTAGACAGATAGGCAGACAAATATGATTGCATTGTTGTGGACTATTTTTTTTTAATTTTTGATTGTTGATAGCAGCACTGCAGAGCTCTTGGAATCAGGCAATAGCTCCGACAACGGCGGGTAGGCAGTGCAGGTGATAGCTCCGATTTCCTCCTGTCAAATTCGTCCCTGGCGTCCTCTCAGCCTCCCTAACATGGCATCTCCAGCAGCCACTTTAAAGATCCGATCTTTACCCGCCGGAGAAGAAGAACATCAGAGGAAAGAGAAAGAGAATTGACGCCAAGAAAAAGGAATGCAGGCGCTCCGGGAGAGCAGGAAGCGGGGGAGGCAGTGCAGAAATTGTGGCGTATGGAATTGGAAGTTGTCCAATGATCAGCCCATCTGCTGGTGGTGGAGCCGCTGGATTTGAAGTGTGGTTTTGCGTGGTGGCGGAAGGCGGCGAGGCTGGCAGGAAGCGGGCGGAGAGGCGGCACAGGCGAGACATAAGAGCGGAGATGATATCCGCTGAGGTGAGAGAAAGGGACGAACAGAGAGGAGAAAGAGATATGGAGGCTGAACATTTGTGTAGGGTTTGTAGGATTATAGTACTATCTCCGTCCACGAAAATTGTCCGCTTGACCGACGAGCTTTAAGAAATGTAATGAAAAGTGAGTTTAAAAAGTTAGTGGATTTGAGTCCTACTTTTATATATTAGTTTTATAATAAAATGTGAGTAGGAATGAGTTAGTGGAATATGAGTCCACTACGAAAATGAAAAGTGAAATGTGACAAATTTTGGGGACTGACGGAAATGGAAAAAATGGGACAAATTTTCGTGGGACGAGGTAGTATTAATTTATGCGCATATTATTTGGGCTTTAATCTAGCCTTTTTAGGTATAAAGTGCGTTTAGTGGGTTGGATCTGGAGGATTTTAGATTTAAATAGTATTAATTTGTAATTATAAAATTTTTATTTAAATAGAGTTCTAGTTTAGGTGTTGGGTCCTATTATTATGTATTTTATATTTTTTATGTATTAGGCTTTGTAAATATATATTTTTTTAATTAAAATTCTTTTTCATTAACTAATTAAATTTATATAAGTATTGAATTAACTTTGATTTAATTTATTAGAGTTGAATAATCTTACTTATATTTTTTAATACTCTTAAAATATTGAAATATATATTATCACGTATTAAAATAATAATGACAAGGAAAATCGAAATCCTTTATTTTAATACTTATTTCCATATTAATAATCAAGCTAAATGACAACATAATTATACTCCATCCGTCCCACAAAAGATGTCACACTTTCCTTTTAGTTTGTCCACAAAAGTTGTCACATTTCTCTTTTTGGAAAAAGTTCTCTCTCACATGAATATAAAAATTATATTTTCCTCTCCATTTAACACACAAAACAAAACCTCCTAAAATCCTGCGTCCCACAAAGTATATCTTATGACGAGGAGTATAATTCTTTATCTCATCCTATATTTACTTAACGAAAAGGTGTTTAATTGATGAAAGAATTATACTCCCTCCGTCCCACAAAAGTGTAGTATAAATTTAAAGTGATGAACTATTATCACTTATGTTAAGTGATAATTTACTTTTTATATGTATATATGGTGGAAATAAGAAATTTATTTTTTCGTATACAAAAATTGCATTTAATCTTTGGTCATGCATATCAAGTTATTCCATTGTCTCGAAATTAAATATTAGAAAATAAGTAGTCAACTAAGATGTGATTATTGGATGATCCAATTTTTTTTATCTTGGCTTCTCAAGGAAAATTTTAAATTTCTACGATCTAATTTATTCATATATTTAATTGTTTATTTCTTACTATTAATAATAGATAAAAAAAATTAAATGATAGTGATAACATGGAATTAAATGAAATATATTTGTCTTTCTCCGACAAAAATCTAAAATTATTATCATTATCAAACAAAGAACAATATTGCATAACATTAATTGTTGTTGTGTGTAATAGTATGCAATTTTATATGTAAATATATTAGTTTAATTAAATATGTTGAAATTACTTATAAATATATATTTATATTCAAGATATATAGTTTATAAATATATTTATATTTAAATTACTAGAAGTACTCATAGTTATAATTGAGTTGATTCGATTTATTCTACTACTAGATAAGATAATTTTGTTTATAACTTTGAGTTCTATTTTTTTGTACGAATTTCAAAATATTATCATGTACTATTGAATTTAATTTTGATGAAAATGAATTTATTAATTGTGATTTTTTTAAATTCGTTTTACCTAAACCGGTGAACTATTTATTCAATCAAATAATTTGCTTTTTTTTCTTTTATAAATAGTAGTATTTTTTTTTTCTTTATTTGTATGTCTTATTCAATTTCATCCACACATCTCCTCTTTTGTTATTTCTTTTATTTTATACTACTACACTCATATCCGAGTATTAAAATAGTATACAATCATCTCTAAAATATAAAATATTTCATTGAGAGTGGGTTGAGAGAAGTACAAATATCTTTTTGTGCCTGTTTATAATATTTTCAATTGTTTATAATATTACAATAGTTATTTTAATTAATTCTTATCTCGAAATATATTTACTCTTTGTGTAAAATAACAAATAAAATTAAATAGATATGACAAGGTTAACAAAAATACAATGCTAAAAAGTATTAAAAATACTACTCTTAATGTGATATGTGGAAGTTATGACAATATAAGCTTAATATTAAATTTGTAATATTAATAAATAAATATATTGAGGTAGACAAATGATAATATGGTGTCGTGTTAGATTAATTATAAAAATAAACATAATATATTTAGAAGAAATATGTTACATAAAAACCTTATTTAATTACTATATGAATATTTTTCTAAGTATATTATGATTTGATGAATTACCCTATTTAAAATCATTTATTTTAGTAACAAGATTTTGGTATTCATTATTTGTTACTATTATTTAAAAGTTTCTTATTTGAATTACAAATTATTAATTTAATTATATTTCGTTGTCTTCGATCCTATCAATATTTTTTTTGTGTGTAGCCAATGTTGGTAGTTCCGTTCAAAGTCTCATAATTATAAGTGATGTTCTTGATCAACATAATTCATGTATTATGAATAACATTAATTTACATTCTCGACTTTAAAGCAAGATGGAGGTGTTTTTTTTATTTATGTATTCAGATTTCTAATATGACATCAATGTTGGGGTTTGGTGCCCTTGCACTGTGGAAGACATGCATAAACAAATAAATCAGATCTACAGATCTATTTGATCGATTATGAGATCAATTAACCACATGTTAAACAATTAATTGCATCTGGAACACATATGATTCACAAATAAGGAATAAAAACCCAAATTCATGAATTCCAACGGTTTAGAATTACCAACAGATTCTCCGAAGAATCGACGATTGCTTGCGCTTCTCCACATGAGATCTTCGATTTCGACCATGAATCTTCTAATCGTATCCCGAACTCGATAATGACCTGTGGGCAAAGATTGTCGAATCGAAAAGGACTTGACTAAACAAGAAATTCCCAAGAAGGGAAAGGAAAATTCCATCTTCTGAGAGAGGGAGCACGAAATTAATGATGAAAATTCATTAAATTAGTCTTCTATTTAGTCTCCTTTATATAGAGTTATGATGGACCAGATTAGGGATCCATGGTGGTTGGATTTGGGCCAAACCTTTGGACTTTTACTAATTAAATTGAGCCCCAAGTTAATACAAGTCCAAATAGAATATTATTATCATCCACTATAGTATAATAATATTGATCGCCCATCCAATCCCAAATTACGAGTAACCGGGCTTTACCTCTTTAATTTATTATTTCCCGTGTTTAAGTTATAAATACCAATTAATTAATTTAAGTCTCATATTTGAATTTAATTAATTAATATCTTTTTCCAAGAGTTGTCTAGTTCAAAATCTTTATTTATTATTGTGAAATAAATTCCAACCAAATGGGTTTCAATAAAATAATCTTTTTCGAACACCTCTTGAGGATATCATCACACTCGGACTCACCTAAGACACGATTCATTGCAATAACAATACTAGCACCTCTAGACATTGATAACCACTATCCAAGATATCGGATTCTGGGATTGCGAAAATGCGCACCATTTGATAAATCAAAGTAGTGCATAATCAATATCGCATGCTCAATGTTATATCAACAATGATTAAAAACTAACAACCACCGAGACCTCGTCTTTCGCAGAAATAGCAAAAAGACTTATCTCAACCTGTTAGATCTTTCGTGCTATACCACACCAGTGTCGTTTATTTCCTAAGGTAAGGAAACATACGGATCGACACCGCACCTTTCACGATAGGTAGCCAAAGCCTATCTAGGTTGTGAAATTCTATTTCTCTTCTACAAAGGATCGATCTGCGCACCTTCGTGAACATTGTTCACGACTCGCTACTATGCAAAAGAATCGACTTGTTTGCTTCTTATACATTTAAATGTTTGAGAAACATCTTATAAATGCACAAACAAATATCAATACGATAAAATTACTTCTTCGTCTTGAGTTAAAAGTGGATTGTAGAGTTTATTGTATACAAGCAAATTCTATCCGTGCAACAAGCTCGAAATATGTTTTTCAGATACCAATCCTAACAATCGCTTCTTTGGGAAAACCTACATTAGTTGATGTTCTCTAAAGACTCGAAAAATACTCACTATTTGAAAAATATACGGTCATATAATTCAATTTGGGTTTTTCCTCTTTGATCTTTAGTCGTACTTTTCCTTTATTTATATTATATATCTTATTTTAACTAACTCATTCTCTTTTATTCTAATTCACATATCTCCCTTTTGTCATTTGTGTAACACCCCTCATTCGTTTATTAGGTTAACCGAATAAGTGATATCACGTTCTCTCCCTATGCACATATTTTTAACCAAATAATATATACACCCACACATATGCTAGTCAATCTACTGATTTTATTATAACAAAATATATTTATAATTCTAGAGTAGCAAAAGCATAGAGTTTATATACAAGTACAAAAGTCTCGCTTAGTGACATAGTCTGGAGTTATTTATATTCATACAAAAAGCCTTCTACGATATTACTTAGCTATGCATCAAGATTTACTCCAAAGATCGAACTTGACGAGAGTGCAGCTATCGAACGATGAGTACCTAATCGCAAAAGAAAATTTGTAAGAATTTGAGTTGTGAAGAACAATGGAGTACATATATAATCCAGGGTTAATTGCTCAAACTCAAGATAATAGTCACAAATATTTGCATAAAAGTTTAATGTCGATTTCAGACAAAAAGGTTTAGACTAAGCTTAGTCTCATTCCATACACACAAACACCACACAAAGCCCTTGTTAAGTATACATGGCCAAAAGAGCGGATTGATTATTCCATAATAATCACATGTACATGAACAATATCAAAACAAATTTTGTCCACGCGAGGAAAAGATCGGCCCCAAAGGGTTTTGCATCGCGATGCACAAACAAATAACTCACTGAATTTTAATCTAACGATAGATTATTTCCCCCGGGTGGGGACTGTAACCCAAAACATAACCAATTAAAATTTTGTGCATGTACCATGGTGCACAATTATTTCCACCGCTGGGACCATGGGACTTGAGCTTTTAAAACCTGCTTTTTATAGCACTACATGTTTCCCCCGGGGAGACCGATGGGACCCATTTATGGGTCCCCGCCCCAAGTGCACAAGATTTTGGGATTTTTTTTAGGGTAATTGGATTAACTTGATTGATCGGTTATTGTTATAATGATACATCTTTTAAATATGGAAGTGGGGAGTGCACGCTTTTTTGAATTCTTTTGATATTGGGCAAGCCCCTAAATAGTTTTAAGGGGGCCCGGGGGCTACCCAAGGGGTGGGGGGCCCAAATGCACCCCCGGGGCCGGGTCAAAATTAAATTTTTATTTCCAACGAAGTTGCCCTTAAATTCACCCGGGGAAAACCCTTTTTTGAAAATCGTTTATTTTCAAAATCCCAAGGGGATGCACTCTTGGCCAAAAACCCGCATGGGTTTATCCTTTTTTCAAAATCCGATCAAGTTTTCCCGGGGTTCATTATCTCGAAAAAAATAAAAGGTTCCGACTTTCAATTTTATCCGATCAAATAATTTTTAAAACCCAAGGGGGGTTGATTTGATCCAAAGTATTTTCCCTTTTTTGGGAATTTTTGTTTTTTCGCTTTTTTTTGGGAATTTCCCCCTAACAAAGATCAAATCAAAAAGGTCAACAAAGAAACGATAAAGGAAGGAGCAAAAGGTTTAAAGGGGATAAGTTTGGGGCCAGATTTCTTGGGGAAAAGAAGATGCACTTCTGCCGAAAATCTAAAGGGGAGGGAAGATTCTACCCCGGTCATTAAAAATGAAACTCCGAACAAAAAAAGGAGGGGTTTTGGGGGGGAGAACGATGACTACTTTGTCGGGGTCAATCTTAAACGGTATGTCTGTTTCCCTTTTGATGTGTATCAAAATGTTGAATCCCCAAGGGAATTTAAAGGGTTTCCCCAAGCCAAATATAGGAAATGCTTCTAGAAAAAATTTCTTGTTGGTAATTTTATTAACTATAAAATGGTTGATTCGAGGCCCCCATAACAATACAACAAAGTTGTTGGGATATTGGGAAAATTTTTCCCAATATGATATAAAAAGGAGAATCCATTTCTCCTTTTGATTTTTGATAAACCCCCACCTTTTGGAAAGGATTTTAAAAATAATCAAAACAAGAAGGGGAATTGAACTTGGTCAATTTTGGGAAAGGGTTTTTCCCAGATTGAAAAAATTTTTACGTGAAAATGGAAAAGAGTTCCCCTGGTAATACAAAAAAACATCGGGGTTTTTCCCGAAAACAGGGGAAGGGGGTAATCCTAAAAGGGGAAAAGAGAAAACGTAAGTTTAAAGGAAACAAGTTTGGGGAATTACAAAAGGGAGGGAATAAGAAAAACTGACTTCCGGAAAACCGGGGCACTTCAAGAAGGATTGTAAGTCTGGGAAAGGGGGGGGAAAAGGGGAAAAAACGAGGGGGGTCAAAATGGACCCAAAGGACCCCAAAAGCAATCGGTTCGTTTTCCGACCTAATGATCATTCGGTTGAGAATTATTAGCATCAATAATCTCTGGCTTTTTATGGGGAAAAGGATGATGATCTCTCATGGTGGATTGTTTCCCGGTGCAACATGTCATGAAAAGAAAGGATCAAAAGGTTCAAGGATTTTAAAACCCAAATTGAAGATGGATCTTCCTTGAAGATGGGCAATGTTGAAAATGAACAATAAAAGGGAAATTTGGATCTCGTTACCCTAGTTTTCCCGGGAAATTCCTTATTGTTAGAAAATGTAGTTTATGTCCCTAAATTTCCCAAAAAAACTTAGTTTCTGGGGTTTTGTATTGAATAGTTGTGGCTATAAACAAGTATTAGAAAGTGAAAAAATTCATTCTTTAAGGCATGGTAATTTCATTGGTTTTGGTTATCTAGTGGCATGTTTAAGTTGAATTTAGATGTATTTTTTGTTAAAAATTTTGTTTGCATGATTTCCCTACTAGTTCTAGTAATCATGTTAGTAAATCAAATTTTTAATGCTAGACTAGGATATGTACATTACAAGAGTTTTGAAAGATATGTCAAAAATTTAGTTTAATACCATTTTATTTAATGGTAAAAAGTGAAAAAATTTGCTTTTAAATTAAGATAACTAGACAACCTTTCAATAAGAATGTCAATAAAGAAACTAAGGTATTAGAACTTATACAAAAGGATTTGTGTGATTTTTCATTCGACCCATCTCTTGGTAATAAAAAGTATGTAGTTACTTTTTTTGATGATGCTACTGATTTTATGTCTATCTTCCATTCCAAAGATGAAGCTTTTTGAAAAATTTTAAAAAAATCTTTAAAGAAAGTGTAGTTTTTTTATCATGGTGGGGAAGTTTAAAAAAACTCTTCGCCCCGAAAAGGGGAGGTGAGTATTATGATCCAAAAAAATTATGAATCAAATGGGTAAAAGTACATCAAACGACCGCTCCATATACCCCACAACAAACGGGAATAAAGAAAGAATAGAACGTTGAAAGAAATGATTAATTAAAGTTGTGTTACCTGGGCCTAAGTGAAGGTTTTTGGGGTGGGGCTATGTTAAAATTGTTATTTGTTGAATGAGTTCCTAAAAAAAGGAAAAAAATTACCCCTTATGAATTTTGGCATAAAAACCCCCAAAAATTTGAGTTATCCTTTTTTGGGGTTGCCGAGCAAAGGGTAAGACTAACTGAACCCCAAAAAGAAAAACATAGGTCAAAGAGGTATAGATTGGGGTTTTTGGGGATTTAAAATTTTTGCTTGTTTTAGGTTCTATGTCTTGAACCCAATGACTATGTATTTGTGCACTCTATTATTGAGTCAAGGGGTGCCAATTTGGCAATGAGGATAGATTCACGCCCATACCTAAACCCGGGGGCATGATTGAAAGTCTAGTAACTTCCCATGATGTAACTGAAAAGGATGGATACACCTTTCCCGGGTCAGGGAAAAGAGCAAGAAAAAACTAAGTCTTTTTTGGGAAAAAATTTAAATTTGTACTTTTTCTTGAAGGATCAAGAAAAAGAAATTAATTTTCAATATCAATATTGCTTTACTATTGGTGATGATCCATGAACCCAAAAAGCTATGGCTTCAAGAGACCCCGGGTTTTTGGAAAGAGGCAATCCAAAGGGGATGGATTTTTAAAACCAAAAAAGGTACTTTGGATAAAAAAACGAAAAATTTTCCAATTGGGAAGCTTTTAAAGCAATGGATCTTCAAAAAGAAGATGAAGGTGGATGGGAAACATAGGGCAAATATAAAAACCCAATTTTTCCAAGGCTTTAGACAAAGGAAGGATTGACATTTTATACTTATGCTCCCGGGGAGGGGTTTCCACAATTAGATTATTGTTAGCACTTGTTGCTAATACATAATCTTGTAATTCACCAAATGGATGTTAAAAAATGCCTTTTTTGAATGGTGAATTAAAAGAAGAGATTTTTTAAAAAACAAACCAAAGGGGTTTGTCATGCCCGGGAAGAACATAAGGTTTGAAGTTTTGGGAAAAACCCCTTTTCGGACTAAAGCAAACCCCCAAACAATGGCATCAAAAATTTGATGACGGGGGTTGTCAAATGGTTTTTTTATTAAACCGCCACAAGTGTTTATATAGCAAATTTGATGCCACCAAAGGGGTTATCATTTGCCTATATTGGATAATGTTGACTTTGGAACGACCAAGATCAAGTTGATAAAACGAAGGGAAATTTTTTTCATCTTTAAATTTGAAAAAGAAAGACATTAAAAGGGGTAATGTGATTCTTTGGGAAATTTAAAATCACACATGGAGGGAAAAAAGAATTTCCATTTTCAATCACATTATATTGAGAAAGTGTTGGGAAAAATTCAACTTCAAAGATTGTTCTTCGCTTTAAAACCCCTTTTATCCTAGTGCAAAAATTCCCTGCCCGATAAAGGAGTTGCCGGGAAACACTTGGTTTTTAAGGGGTATTGGATCACTAATGTATGCTATGATTTTGGACTTAGAACCCTTTTAAACCTTTGGGCTTTGGGAAAAATTTAGCCATATACCATAACCCAAATTTTTTCCATTGGCAAGCAATGGGAAACGAAAAAATTTTTAAATACTTAAAAGGAACAATGGATTATAAGTTGACTTATTCGGGTTTCCTTATGTTCTTTAAGGTTATTTTGGATGGGTTTGGGTCACCAATATGGAAGATCATTCTTCCACAAGTGGTTGGGGATTCCGCTGGGGGGTGGTGCTATATGTTGGGGATCAAAGAAAAAAACTTGCATCACAAATTCAACAATGGAATTGAGTTTGTGGCATTAGCCAATGGGGAAAGAGGTTTAATGGCTAAGAAATTTAATATATGAAATTCCTTTTGGGCTAAACCGATATCACCTATATCTATCGATGGGGATAAGAAAATACCTTGGGTAAGGCATATAGTCAAGTGTATAATGGAAAATCAAGACACTTAGGTGTTAGAAAAATGATTCGGGAAATTATTATGGATGGTGTGATATCCGGAGTTTGTAATCATGAAACTTAGCCGATCATTTAACCAAAAGGGTTTAAAAGAGATCTTGTGTACAAATCGGGGTATAGGGGTTGGATTAAAGTCCAATTCAAACCCTTTTTTAATTTAAAATATCCAATTCCCATTTAATGATAATTTAATTCAATGTGGAAGACTTAATATTTGAAGATTGGAACACATTTGAAAATCGTCCCAAGGGTGTTTTACCTACAAGTTTAAAAAAGGTTAATATATATATTCTTAATAGTTTTTTGAAAAAATTTCAAATGTAGGTGCAAGAATAAAGGAGCTATCTATATAAAAGAAGTTTAGCCGCCTTAAGAAATCGGGCTTGGTTTTTGGGGTTTTTTATGAAGGATAAGGGCATATGCTAGTAAAATATAAAGGGCAAGATGAACATATTCCCTGTAAACTTTTGTGTACATTATCTTCCGGGATTCAATGTGAGTTCCCGGGGTTTAACCTTAGAGATACCCGGGCTTTTAAAATTTGGGAAAGTGTTTTACTAATATGGAATTCAATCGCGGTATTTTATTTATGCAAGTTTGAATGTTTGAGATGATTTGTTTTAGTTAACAAGGATTGCATTAAAAAAGGGGAATGTTGGGTATTTTGTGTAATTGGATTAACTTGATTGATCAATTTTTTTATAATTTATACATCATTTAAGTATGGAGGTGCGAGGCAGCCATTTGAATTATTATGATGTTAGGGGTTTAAACCCCTTTAAAAAAATGGGAAAGGGGTCCGGTTCCTAAAAGGGGCCAACTGGCCGGGGGCGAAAAATTAAATTTTTTATTTCCCAAAGGTTGCTGTTTTAAAAATTTATCCCAAAACCCCTTTTTAAAACGTTATTTTCGTTAAAACCCAACGGGTGCAACCCCTTTCAAAAATTTTTGACGGTTTATCTTCTTCAAAAACCGATCAAAACCCCGGGGTTTATTATCTCAATAAAAATAAGAAGGCTCCCGGGCTTTCAATTTTATCCGATCAAATAACTTTGGGAGAAACACCAATTGATTTGATCCCAAAGTGTTTTGCACAATTTCGATATCCGTTTTTTTTTTCCTTTTTTTAATCTCCCCAACAACATTTGACTCAATAGGGAAACCCCACAACATATTTTAAAAATTTCCAAACTATTCAAAAGGGTATATGCTCAAAACATTCTACCATACATCATCTTTTTAAAACATTAACATTCAAACCAGTTCATAATCAAAAGAAATATAATTCCATCACACTAAGAATTTTATGACTATTAAAAATACAAACACTAGCATAAATCTAGAATTTTAATGTGCATTAAATCTCCAAGACCTTAAATTCTTCATAAATGGAAAATCAATTAAGAATCCACTATAATATTTCATCATTTAAATTTCCTACCGTAAGAATCGAGAGTTAAGCTCTGAAGATAAAGATACCAATTTACACAAATTCAAGTTTAGAGACAACTAATCTTCTAATTCCATCTAACATCAGAATCTAATAGGATTAACTTAATCCTAATTTCAAGAGAAGAGGGAACTACAATATTAAACTTATATGTGCTGTGTAGTAAGTAAATTAGATATGGTATCAAAATGGGAAAGAAGAAGGTGCAGGGGCTGTCGGAGGCGATGGTCAAGTGTTGGTCGTAGTCGCCGATTTCCGCCAAGGTGATACGCTCGGATTTTGCACGTTTTAAGGCCATTATTTGGTCCGCTTTTAATGTCAAAGTCACTCTACACGTCCATTATTTGCATATTTTGTCTATTTTGGTATTTTGACATGTTTTATGAGAAATGTGCATAATTGAGCCGAAAAAGGGAGCCCAAACGCCAAGTTTGGAAATCTGAGTCGACTGACGACGCGACAGCTAAGGATGTGTGCGGCGACCGCGCCCGGTGGGAGATCAATGTAGCTCCGCCTAAAATGTGCTTGGAAGAAAAGTGTCGTCCGACGACCCGGAAGGCGTACGGCATCCGCCAGGGAACGACTCTCGGACTCAACGCGGGGACACGCCAGGCAAGGTGCGGGGCCGCACGGAGAAAGGCGGCAATCGAGAAGCCCTAGATTTGCGCCCGATTTACCATATTTTGGAGATCTTTTCCTTCTACAACAAGGAATGGCTTTCCCCTATAAATAAGACCTCAAGCTTTATCAAAAAAGAGAACTTCTACTTGAAAAATACTTCATAGAGATCAAGACCTAGAGTACTTCATTGGTGCAAGGAGTTGGAGAAGGATCTCAAGAACATCAAGAACGACAAGGATTCAACCTACGGGTTTTATTTGCTTTAGTTTTATGTTCAAATTGTCTTCCCTTCAATCTATGTTTTTAGCTTATTCATTTATGTGTAACTAAACTCATAGGATTCTAGGGATGTGTTAGTAACTTTTATTGGTTTATACAATTCCTTTTTCTATTTAATATCCGTTTTGTTTTTACTTTGTTTCTTCCCTAAGTAGTTTTGATGCTACACGATTGAGTGACACAATCGTGTACGATTTAATATAACTTGCCTTATAAGTGTGACAGAGTTCTAGCGAGTTAGATCCACTTAGTAGACGCTCAGCTAGCTTCCCTTAAAACATACTCGTTAATTGAGAGTGAGGACTTTTCAAGGGTCTTAGGAGCTTTTTGGAGTTACGTGTTAGGATTGACAACCCTAATCTTGTAATCAACGTTTGTACGCATGAGCATAAGCTAGGTGATTCGTTCTATCAAAGTAATAACTGTGCTAGGGTATTGTAGTTGGAATTTTGTATAACCATAATCGTGAACACACATCCCGGGATTCTCTTATCTCTATCGTCTTTCTCCGTGTTTTATTCGCTTTTAGTTGGTCTATGCTTTCTAGTGTTTTTAGTTTTCCAAAAGTTTTCAAAACCCACTTGTTTTTGCGATAGTATTTGAGTCTTAGTAGAGGATAGACACTTTGTGTTCGTCTTCCCGTGTTCGATATCCGGTACTAACCTTTAGCTATGCTATATACTCGTATACTGCGTTTATTTAGTGCTAATAAAAAGTGCATCACAAGGTTAAGTATAACAGCTGATGGAGTATTTTCAAGAAGGAGAAAGAGAAAAGAGAGGATACCCAAATAGAAATGGGAGAGACGAGTAAGGTCGCTTGTGAAGAACCCCCTTCCTTTAATAGTGATACATCTATTTATACTATTCACATGAGAGGGGAGAGTTCGATAGTGAGGTAGAAGATTCAAGAGAGAGGGGAAAGAAAAAAAAGTGAGTCTTTTTAACTTCCCAACCATACTTTTATTTTTTTTTAATTTTTGTAGTATCACTAACCCACACGTGAATTGATGAAAGTTAATTTATGTTTCTTCTTATTTTATTATTATTATTTTTTTCTACTTCCTTATTCATGTATTTTAATGTGATTATTTATTTATGTGCTCCATATACATATTCCATTACTGTCTAATTCCCGTCTAATTCTATAATGATTTATTCTTTCTATTCTATTTTTTTTAAATAGATTTATTTTATCTAATAAATTTCTAACTTATATTCAAAATATTTTAATTTTCACAGTTGGAGTGTTACAATTTGTTTTATTTTATTTTATTTTACTCCACTCATATTATAAATTAAAATTGTATCAAATCGTTTGTCGAATGTGAAAATATTTCATTTAGAGTGGGTTTGTGGTGCGTTCTTTTGTTTAGCCAAGATACATTCGTGAGTTTTTGAATAATTTTAAACGCTCAGCCCACACATAATCATGAATTGTTGCTCGAAAGTTGGTACTTCTATAATGCTATGCCAAGGAATATAGATCACTCGAATGGATTATGTAATGGCACAAGATTGCTAATTACATGATGTGATTATGTTTTGGAGACACAAGTGTTGGCTGGCCATAATGTTGGGCATAAAGTTTTGATCTCTCAAATTTCTTTAATTCCTTCTGATCTAAGGTTGCCATTCAAATTTCAACGACGACAATTTCCTTTGACTATGTCGTATACAATGACAATTAACAAAATCAAGGTTAATCTTTAGCTCATGTTGGGTTATTCTTATGGAAACCAGTTTCAAATATGGACAATTGTATGTTGCTATATCTAGAGTTACGAGTCGTGTGGGCCGAAGATTTTAGTTTGTAAACATGTAGATGATGATAGGGTTTTCCAAAACTTATGAACTATTGGTGTTTTGTAGATCATATTTTGGTGAGATGCCATTTATTCAGTTGTTACTTTTGTCTTTATTTGCACATATTTTATTTTCTTTTTCTTTCTATTCTGTATTTATTTTAACTACTAATTTTTGTTCTAACTAACTCATACTCTTTTATCTTTATTTACATATAATTTAAAAATTTATTTTCGTGATCAGGGGGAACTAGTTGGTAAAGTAAGAAAAGGGGGGAAAAAATAAGAAAAGAGAAAAAGAAAGAGAAAAAAATTTAAGGGAAGGTTCTTTTATTAGGGGGAAGGGAAAAAAGGGGAAAAGAAAAACTTTCCTTTTTGAAGGCCCTTTTTTTCGGGACAACCAAAGAGGGAAAGGCATATTTTCGGGGAATACTATATATCTTCTTATCTCTATCTTTATCTTTATACTTATTATTAATTATTATAATATTATTATTATGATGTTATAAATTAATATTTAATTGTTTTTTTAATTTTATCCGCCCCTAAAAATGGGGCCCTTTCCATTTTGTCCCACAAAAAATTCATTTAATGTAGGTCCCACTTTTACAAAATTTTTTTAAATATTTCCTCTCTTGGGTTCCAAAAAGGCCCCCCGACGCCCTTTTGGGGGAGGGGAGGGGCCCGACTAGGAAAGATGTAGGGGGGTGGGGGGCGGGGCGGGGGTTGAAAAATAATGTGATTTTTTTTTGGACTGATGATGTGGGAAAGTTTTTTTTGGGTGGATAACGGGGGACAAGTTTTATTGATTTGGTGGGGACTTCCTTTTTTTGGGAAATTTTACTTAACCATACCATTCCCCTATCCTTTTACTTTATCTTTTTGTCTTATTCCAAAAAAAATATAAAATCTACTTATTTAAAAATATAATATATTTAAATTTAATATTTTTAATTTAATTTTTTATTAATTATTATTATTTATCTTAAATTTAAAAAATAATTAAAAATATCTTATTTTAAAAAATAAATTATATAAAATTAAAAAATAAAAATAAAATAATAAAATTTTATTTTTTTTTTAATCTAAAATTTTAAAAATTAAAAATTTTAAATATTTTAAAAAATTTAAAAAAAAATTTTTAAAATTTTTTTTAAAAGGATTTTAAAATTTTTTAATTAATTTAATTGTTTCAATTGTTTAAAAACTTTTTTTTTAAATTTAAAATTTAAAGAAAGGGAAAAATTTTAAAAAAAAAAAAAAAAGAAAAAAAAAGAAAGAAAATAGAAACTAAGAAGAAAAAGGAAAGAAGAAAGGCAAAAAATCACATGTTTAGTTATTATTTAATTGAAATTTTTTAAGATACCATCTATGAATCAAAAAACACATGTTTTACCCTTTTGTTTTTGTACGACAAAAAAGATATAAAAAAAATATCGGATCATTTTTTCCGAAAAAAAGAAAGAATATTTATATAACACTCTATAAAATTTAGAATTTTCAAATAATAATAAAAAATTTTTTTTTCCTTTTGGGGATATTAATAAAAAGGGTTTTTTATCACACGATTAATGCATTAACAAAAAATACATGTATATACATTAAATTGTCCCAAAATATAAGAATTAATTTGGTTGGGCAAACTCACACCTATTGCATCAATTAATGCATCAAAAAAATTGAACCTTGCTTCGTAAATAACAACAAAAAACTTATCATATCGTTGATTGTTTCAAACTACACCATACTGTATTTTTAAATAATCAAGGTATGGAAAAATAAACAGACTGCATTCTTGCCTGTTAGATAACCAAAATTTATCATTTGATTTTTTTATCATAATTG
>NW_025951329.1:0-15153 GCF_023119035.1 Salvia hispanica | reverse complement strand
ACTCTACATGTCCATTATTTGCATATTCTATACATTTTGGTATTTTGACGTGTTTTGTGAGAAATGTGCATATTTGAGCCGAAAAGGGGAGTAAAAACGCATAGTCTGGAAATCTGGAGTCAGACGGCGACCGGCGACCGCCGCGAAGTTGTACGGCGACCGCCGGCGCCCGGCGGTCAGAGCTATGTGGCGGCCCGCCTCGGAAATTTACGCTAGGAGAAGAGTCTCGCCCGGAGACCGCCGGAGGACATGTGGTGGTCCGCCACCGAAGGGTCAGAGTCTCTGGACTCCAACGCGGTGACCGCCGGCCAAGGTGCGGCGGCCCGCCGGAGAAAGGCGGCGAATCCGACCAGCCCTAGATTTGCTCCAAGATAAAAAGAGTTTCACACAACAAGAACACATTCATAGAGATCAAAAGCTAGAGTACTTCAATTGTGCAAGGAGTTGAAGAAGGATTTCAAGAACATCAAGAACGACAAGGATTCAACCTACGGGTTTTATTTGCTTTAGTTTTATGTTCAAATTGCTTTCCCTTCAATCTATGTTTTTAGTTTATTCATGATGTGTTTGGTGCCCCTTGCACAGCGGAAGACTTGTACAAAACAAATAAATCAGACGTAGGATCTATTTGACCGATTATGCGATTAATCAATTCACATGTTAAACAGATAATTGCATGCTAGAACGCAAATAATTCATGCTCAAAGAAAGTAAATCCTAAAACATGAATTCTACGGTTTAGAGTTACCGATTTTGATTCTCCAAAGAATCGTCGATTGCTCGCGCCTTCTCCACGTGATGATCTTCAATACTAGACCACGGATCTTCTCTCTGGTTCCCGAACTGTATCTCGATATCAGGGTGGGCTGATCTTATCAAAATACTAGGACTCGAATAAAGAAGACAGAAGAAATCCTTTTAGAAAAGGGAGTGGAATTCGAAATTCTCCTCAGCTGGAGAGTTCGAAATTTTCGAAAATTTTTGAGAATGAAAATTGTGTTAATTCTGTCTCCTTTATTCTCCTATTTATATTAAGTTCCTTATGGGCCCAGACAGGGATCTATGGAAGGTTTTGGATATGGGCTCGCCCAATTAGCTTTTTACTAATTAAATTGAACCCACAATTTAATACAAGCTTATATTGGAATATTACGAGCAGCCACTACAGAAGTAATATTGAACTCTCCCCATCCAAATCCGAAATTACAAGTAATCCGGGTTTCCACTTTGTTTATTTATTTCCCGCGCTTAAGATATAAATGTCCATTAATTAATTAATGTCTGCTATGGACTTAATTAATTAATATCTTATTAATTCCAAGAATGGACTTAGCAAGAAACACTTATTTATTATTCATAGAGTAATAAAACTCCAACTGGCCAGTTTTCCGAATAATAAAACCTTGTTCGAGCTCCTCTTGAGGACATTATCAAACGAGACTCACCTCGCGCACGTTTCAACATAATAGCAATCCTAGCACCGCTAGATATTAATCACCACTACCCAATATATCAGGATTATTGGATTGCGAAAAACCCGCACCATTTGATAAGTCAAAGTAGTGCATAATCAATACCGTATGCTCAATACTAACATATGTAGATTAAGAAAAAATATTTTATCAAGACCTAGTCTTTCAGTAGATAGCATAAAGACACGTCTTGCTGTTAGATCCGTTCAGTGCTATACCACACCAATGTCATCTTATTTCAATAAGGCTTAGAAATATGCGGACTGACATTGCAACCTTTCACGATAGGTAGTCAAAGCCTATCTAGGTTGTGAAATTCTTCTTTTTCTTTTGCAAAGCATTGCATAGATCTGACCGTGTTACCTTAAAGTGGACGACGCCCACAACCGGTCTACTAAGCAAAAGACTTAGACTTTGTTTACTTCTTATGCATTTAAATGTTTGTACAACATCTTATAAATGCACAAGTAAACACAATGTAATAATAATAGTGATTCTATTCGTGCGAGACTGCTCGAATAATACTGAATCGGGTTAAAAGTGGATTGTAGAGTTTTACGTATACAAGCAAGATTCTATTCGCGCGAAACTTGCTCGAAACATGCTTTTCAGTATACCAAACCTAACAATTCAGTCATGTGTAACTAAACTCATAGGATTCTAGGGATGTGTTAGTAGCAATTTTGGTTATACAATTCCGTTTTCTATTTAATATCCGTTTTGTTTTTACTTTGTTTCTTCCCTAAGTTAATCATGATGCTTCATAATTGAGTGACACAATTATGTATGATTCAATACAACTTGCTTCATAACTGTGACAGAGTTCTAGCGAGTTAGATCCACTTAGTAGACACTACAGTTAGCTTCCTTTAAAACGGCACTGTTAATTGAGAGTGAGGACTTTTCAAGGGTCTTAGGAGCTTTTTGGAGTTACGTGTTAGGATTGAAAACCCTAATGTTAGTAATCAACGTTTGTATCGCATGAGCATAAGCTAGGTGACTCGTCCTTTCAAAGTATTAACTGTGCTAGGGTATTGTAGTTTGGAATTTGTATAACCATAAAAGTGAAAGCACATCCCTGGAATTCCCCTTATCTCTATACTTTTCTCTCCGTGATTTGCTTTCATTTAGTTGTTTACTGTTTTTAATATTTACTGTTTTCAAAAGTTTCCAAAAATTCTTGTTTCTCCAGATAGTAATTGAGTTCTAGTAGAAGATAGACACTTTGTGTACATCTTTCCCGTGTTCGATACCCGGTACTAACCTTTTGCTATACTATACCTACTCTGTATACTTGCAGGTATTTATAGTGCAAATAAAGAGTGCATCACAAGTCACGCCTCCGGCATGCCACATTGGATAAGTTTTTAACTGAAATACGTCGTCAGGTCGGGTAGTGTAGGAAATTTGCACGATCCGATAAAGTTCGTGACTTTAGGCGCAACTTTTTATAGTTTGTGGGAAAAACCAAACTTTCTCCAAACTTTCCCCTTTTGTATGTCAACTGTTTTGCATTACCCATGTCTGCCTAACTACCTCAAGTTTCGGAGAGTTCGATCGATCTCTCTTTACCCTAATTCGTTATTTTTACTAGGGATGTCAATTGGGCCGGCCCAGTGAATTTTGGCCAACCATATTCGGGTTGCAGGTCAATCGGGCGCGGGCTGATCGGGTTGTATTTTTTCGAGTTATAAAGGTTCGACCCTAACCTTAAAAGCTCGGGTTTTGGGCTAGCCCAATGGGTTAATCGGGTTCCTACCGATAAATTGACATGCGATCAATCTAACAAATAATAATGAAATTAGTTATATTTATAAAATGTAAAATATTTTATTATGATCAATTTGATACATATGCTTAAACTCAAATATAAACATGATCAAATACTAATATTTGAGATTTGTGCAAAATAAAACATAAACATCAAGAAATTTTAAAGCATGTTTTAGAAATTTGAATAATTTTTTTAGTGAATTTGAAGTTTCTAATTTATTTATCTATTGTTATGTTAATAAAAAATTTAATATATAGCTTGTATATTTAAAATATATAATTGAAAGTTATTTTTGTAGTTATTTATATTACTCTCTCTGTCTCAGTTTAAGAGTCTTATTTTGCCATTTATGTTCGTCCTAGTTTAATAGTCTCATTTAGAATTTACCATATTTGGACATAAAATTTAACCTTATTGTTGATGAAATTTACACTAAAATGTTATTACTTTTATAAAAAAAAACAAACAAAATACTAAACATACAAAAAGTCAAAAGGTCTCACTTTCCACTACCCCACTTCAATTATTACACACTCCAACAATTTCTTAAAACTCGTGCCCTAACTAAATTGCACTCCTAAACTGGGATGGAGGGAGTATAAAATAATCAATGAAGTGTCGAATTATGAATAAAACAAATTGTACGGAAGAAATTTTATCGGGTTTTCGGGCCAGTCCATCGGGCTTTCGGGTCTGGCCCCAAGGGGTTGTGGGTTAATCGGATGCAGGCTAATCGGACTCTAATTTTATCGGGCTAGAAATTTTCAACCCTACCCTTATAAATTTGACGGGTTATTCGGACCAGCCCACAGATTGCGAGCTACATTAACATCCCTGCTTCTCGTTATTTATGTATTTCCATTATAAAGTAATACTAATATTTATAATTTATCCTAGAGTTCTTAGAGTGTAATCTATAAATAAAAAATACTGGTGGAGTAAAATAATATTGAAAGATTTAGCAAGGAAATAAATAAATGCATAGTTGTTTCCGTTCACATCTGGAATTAAGGGCGTATACCACCAAAATGTCACACAAAAAGGCCGTATTTACAACATCTAAGGTAACAAACTAACTAGTATGTGATAATTAAACATAAAAATAATTAGACCGATATGTCTCATGGGAAGTTGTTGTACATGTCACATATGCAATCCAAATCTATTAATACAAGTTTTCTCTAATCAATGTCATAATACCTATTCTTTGGCTGTCAAACCTAATTAGTGCAATTAGAATTGATTTCACATTGTCTATAATCATCTTCATCTAAATCATGGAATCATCTTCTCAAGTATTATTATGAAGCCATTGCTTGGCCACATTAGAGCATCCACAATGGGACAGAGGATGCGACGGACATGCATCCTCCGCCTCATAGTCCACCACTGCAGCACCACAGACTATGCACACATTATCCTCTGCGAGGATGCATCGTCCGCGGATTATGACACGGAGGATGCATCCTCCGGCCTATCCTCCGCCCCATTGCAGGGGGTGCAGAGGATATAGGCCAGAGGATGCACACATTTTTCAATATATTTTTTTCTTCTTCTATATATGTCACCATTTTTTTACTTCATTTCACACCTTTCACTCCACTCTCTTCCCCATCTCAATTTCTCTCTAAATTCAATAATGAATTCCGAAGATTTTCATATTTGCAAGCATAAAATATAAAAAATAAAAAATAAATATTGACAATAGGATTGCCTTTAATTTGTGGTGTTTTTATATTTTTATTCTTGCTAATTGATATATTTGCAAACATAAAAAATAGGATTAATGAATTTTTGTAGTGTTTAAATATTCAAATAATAAATAAAATGTTTAGGACGGGCTATAGTCCGCTCCATTGCAGGTGAAAGTGACGGAGGATAGAATGCTGATGTGGCGGAGCATAGGGCAGGAGCTTAGGGCGTCGCACCCTCCGCCTCATTGTGGATGCCCTTAGTAAAATAAACATTTTTATCAGCACTCTTACCCATACTTTATGTTTTCAACCGTATACATTTTGGTAAATAGTAGGAGTAGTATATAGTAATAATTGAAATTTGGATTATTTTTTTAAAAAAAATATCCTATGTATTAACAAAGTTTGTTGTCCAATATTAAAGTCTCGACTCCGCCACTGGCTAACCATGATGACTGGCAGTAGAGGTCCAGAGTAATTCTCATAATTTTCAAATTTTTTATTTAGTTCCATATTAAATCGCCAGAGAATAATTTTTATATCCGAATTTTAGAGATATTATAAGAAGACATTAGCAAAAAAAAATTGGTCCTACGCATATCTTCCGCCCTTGCAATGTACTCAAAGTAAATGTGTTGTTAATGATATTGGAGATTTTCTTTGTAGTAAAAGATGAAAGAAAATATTTGTTTCTACTTGTAAAATACATATATTGATTCAAACAATAGGATTGCCTCAAATTTAATAATTTAAGTACTTGCTTTTATTTACAAATTTATGCATAACCCATGCTTTATTTGAAGGGATATTTGAAATTATCCGAATAAATCACGTTCTAAGGTACCCAAATTGGAATTAGCCGAAAAAAATTTCAACTTGCATCAAATATCGTCTAAAGGTGTGTGTATCTTCAATGGTAAAAAAAAATATCCTTATATATCTCCAATATAATTAAATATGTATTGGTCTTTGCCCATGCATCTTAAGTTGTGCAAGAAGGAAAAAAAAAGAAAAAAATTTCTATGATTAATGTAAATAATTTTATTGAGACTTAGGTGTGTGACGTTTTTTAAAATATCAACTATTTCCATTTTGGACTGTTCATTAAAAAATAGAAACTTTCGAATCTTTCTATTTTAGGACTGGACCCCACAATCCAATAACTCTACTTTCACTACTTTTTCTCTTCTTTCACTTTACTCAATTTTCTCTTTCTCTCTCTTACTTTACTAATTTTTCTTACTTACTTTACCAATTATGTATTAAAACTCGTACCGTTTTTTAATACGGATGGAGTAGGTTTTTTTGGTTAATAATTTAGATTTATTAATGAGTAATTTTTCCATGCATTGCATTAGGATTCAATCAACATTTTCTCAAATTTTACAAAATAAGTTTCGTGGTCAAATTAGGGAAGGGACAATTCTCACTATTGGCAATGGATCATGCGTAGGTTCTTAATGGAGTGCATTTTTTTGGATATGAAGAGAACCATTGAGTTTAGGGACCAAATTTTCATGTTGTTATAAGGGTGAAATATAAGATTCCTGAAATGTATGCTTCTCATGTTGTCTTTCAAGATTTCACATTCTCTAAAGACTTCAAATATGTTCATTATTTGAGAAATACTCCTTCATATAATTTATTCACCTCTATGGATGGTTGGATTGATAGTAGGTTGAAGGAACAAGTCTTTTAACATTGTTAATGACATTATTTATTTAATTTTGGTGTCGTATCACTATTCAAATTTTATACTATAAACATTATATACTTTGAGTTAATCGTATTTAGCAAGTGCAATATCTATGTTACCAAAAGAGAATTTACTTCTTTGCCTTAATGATTAAGTGCAGTATTCTTCAAGAATAACATGGCATCAAAAATAGCGAGCAAAACTTCCAACATTCTCATCAAAGAAAAAACAAAAGCCTCAACCCTCTGGAAGAAAAACAATATCAGAGAGCTTATGTATATCTAAACCCCCTAAATCATCTTCAACAACTCACTTGACAACGAGCTTCAGTGCGACTTCACGTACTCCTGCACAATGTGGAGCCCCTCACTTTCCTCGCCAAAATCCTACATAGCAAGAAACTCGGTTAAACTCTCGAATGATTAATCTATCAATTTGAGAAGAAAACCATGATTACCTTCACAACACAAGCAGCTCCGACAACTTTCCTGGCCTTGCCTTCGGAATCAATCTTGCACAACTACATAAGTAACATTCAACACTGCAATCAAATACTATCTCAACGTGTCCCAAGTAGCAAAAAAGACAACCGGCTCAAGATGGTCCGTCATCACCACAGTTGTCAAAGACAAATCAGAAGTGGTTTCAACAGCAAATAAAGGGTGCAGTATGCACTTACACCAGCCTATTCACCGAGGGTTTTGGCACTTGCAACAGAGATAAGGTTGACATTGTGGTCGGAACACAATGCCTTGACCAACTTAGTGTAGTCAGGTTGGTCGCAGTCCTCTGCCAGCACACAGAGAAGGGCAGCGTGCTTCTCAATTGCCTTGGCAGCCTCATGAAGGCCACGAACAAGCCCACCATGCGCCAACGACTTTTTTAGCACAAGCTGCAGAGCAGTCATGATATCCATAGGCTCACCAAGGGTGGGAGCAGCAACCGGCACTGGTGTATCCACAATAACAGGCTCTTCTCTGCAAAAGATCCAATCTAATTCAACAGGGGTTCAAAGAAAAAGCATTCAGCATGCCCTAATTTGCATCTATCCTCGTTTCGTTCCGTTTAAAATGAGTCTACAATCTGACAAATCTCACAAAAACATCTCTGCATTCGCTCAGCAATGAAATCACCATGAAATACCAAGGAAAATCAACAGATATACAAAATTCCAACTTTACAGTTTTTCTCAAAGAATCAATTATTTAATACAACAAATCGAAGAAAAATATCTTTGGAAACACCTTCAAATACAAAGGAAATTCAACAGATGAACAAAATTCCCTACCCAGACATTCTTGCTTCGGGTTATGGGCAGCCTCTAATTAAATAAACTGCAATGTGCAAAAAATACAAATCAGTAAATTGTAAGTGAAAATTCATGTCCGAGTTCAAATCAAATTCAGATACGAACGATTTGAATCTCCGAGGATCAATATTTCTGAAATAAATCCAGATCAATCTAAACAAGTTGGGGGAAAATAAAAATAACAGGATAAACGTAATAAGCAAAACAAACAAATAAGATCACAATAGAGAAAAAGGAACGAAATAACAAGAGAAATTAACGTACCTGCGGAATAAGGGGTTAAGCAGGAGACGCAGCGTCTACTATTTTGGTGCAATTTTATAGTGAAGAAAACCACAAAACCCTAGATAGATACCATTCTTGCTTTCCTGGACTTAATCAATTTTATTACATGGGCCTACATCGCATCTCTTTTATTTATTTAATTTATTTAACAGATCTGTGGAATTTAATATTTTTTCAGAACATTTGATTTGACACTAATTTTAATATATGATTAAAAATGTAAGAGAAAGATCAAAAGAAAATAAGGCCATGTTTGACTAACGATAAAGTAAAGTTGGCAGGAAAATAATTTTTTAATACTTAAAAAAAGTTAGGATTCAAAATCCGGAAAGTTGTACTAACTTTCCTTGTTTCGGGATTCTGATTATTTTCTTAGTTTGATTAAAACCAGAACAAACACAAGAATTTAAAATTCAAAGGAATCAGATTACTTTCCCAGACATAATCCTGACAACCAAACATGGTCTTAAAGTATTGTTTGTTAGTGAAGAATGGATCCCACCTCATTAGAGAAAAATGAGTTTTCAAAATTAGAAATTTCATATTTTTCAAAAAGGAAATACTCCGTACTAGTTTATACTTTTCAGGGACGGATGGAGTACTACATCCATCCATATATACTCCTCCGTCCGCCAATACTTGGGAAAGTTGATTCCCGGGGAATTTTAAGAAAGTTTGGAAAAAGGTTGAAAAAATTAGTGAAAATGAGTCTTACTTTTATATATACCCCCCGTCCCATTAAAAATAAAACATTTTTTTTTTAAAAATTTTATTTGTTAATGATGAGAGAATAAATAAAAGATATGGAAATGTAGAAATGAGTTGTTTTCCATTTTAGAGAATATTTCATTTTTAATTGGATAATCCAAAAAGAAAAATATTTTATTTTTAATGGGATTGAGTAGTATTAGTTTTATAAGAATAAAGCACGAGCATGAACGAAATTAACGTAGATACATTACTAAGAGTAGAAAAAGTAAGTACGACAAGTATTGGTGGATGGATTAAAAAGAATCTAGCTGACAAGTAATGCGCATATGGAGATTAGACTCCATATCCGCCCAAACTACTTCTTTTTCTAGACACCTTTTGGGATGTGAATCAAATTGTAGTCCTTATTGTATTGTTTTAACACACATTTTTAGGTGAAAAATGGACTCATTTTGATATATTGTAGGACAAAAGACCAATCCATAAGAGAGAGGAGTCCGGATGAAGAAGATACGGCTTTTTACGAAGATCAAGAATGCAAAGGCAAAACGCGCGACAGGCCAAAACGCGCGACTGATCGAGAGATGACAAAACGCCCGATCGGGCGTTTTTTCAAGATGCAAATCGCCCGACCGGCAAATGCTATCAAGTGCTTTTTCGGGCCCTAACTATTTAAATAGCTAGGGCACGACTTCCAATGCATTTTTTGGCGGCCGGAGGCGATTCTTAGAGAGAGAAAGAGGCTTGAGTCCATTTTTCGGAGGAAGAAAGAAGCTTGAGGCTAATTCTTCCCTAATCTTGCCCATATGGTAGCATTTACTTGTTTTCTTGTATTGTTGCCCACCATGAGTGGCTAGATTTTAGGATTACTCCTAGTTTGTTAGGGAAGCTTGTAAATATGAATCTATGATTGTGTTTTGATAGATTTCCATGTTTTGGTTCTGTCTATGTGTTTATTTCAACCTGTTCGGGTTTTGCTAGCAAAATTCATCCGGTAAAGGCCTTAACTTCAATGTCTCTTTAACTTGGAGTAGGGAGCTAACATAGATAAGGAACCCTAGGCTAAAACGATCGTGATAGTCCGGTGGATCTTATGTGTTGAACGTTTGTGAAGCCAATCTCGAGCTTACTATGCGATCCGTAGGAGTGAGGGTTGGTGAGTAGAGCCTAGGAGACGTGATCGCCTTATCCTAGGTGTAAAATTCCACGATCGTGATCGCCACGTGGAGAGCGTAAAATCAACATGATCCCGATAAATATTGGAAAGTAATTAGACTTTAGATTCATGTGAACAAGCAACCGAAACAAGCTGGAGTAGTCTTCCTCTTTATCGTGATTCCCTTATTCTTTTTTCCCTTTTGCTTCGTTCTTCACTCACCTCTAGATCAAAAAACCCAAAATTAAATTATTTTACCGCTTTTTAGTTAGATTTACTAGTTTTAGCAATTAATCTCCTCCCCGTGGGTTCGACACTTTTTATACCGCATTGCACGTTCGATACTTGCATGTAGTATTTTTAGGAAATTATTACTTGTTTTGTGTACTTAAATTGCACCCTAAAAATCACAACACCTATGGATCTCAACGCTGAGCCGGAAAGGAGTTCCGGGATTCCAACGCCTACTTTAGGCGTCCCGTTGGCAACAAGAGTGCCAAAGCCCATGGCAAAGGGAAGGCGACCGCCTGGATCGGCTCCCACTTGCGCTCGTGGCCTTAGTGTTCAATTAATTTCGCGGAGAGTTACGACTATAGGCTGCTAATTGACGCGACCACCATCCATGACAATGCCACTAATCCGGACACGCGGCAGAAGTATGAAAAGAGGATCAAGAATTTGCAAAAGAAGTTAGATTTAGACTTAGAGTAGTATAGGTTTTTTAAATTTAGTAACGTATTTTTAAAAAAAATTAGTAATGTATTTTTTTTAATTAAGTAATGTAGGTGGTGTTTGTTTAAATTTATTGTGTATAACATAATATATATTTTTATTTTGGCAAATGAAAACAAAAACAAAAAACTATAACATTAAAAATTAAATGAAAAATTAGTTTAATTGATAGGGCGGAAATTAGTCCAACCACCGAAGGAAGGTCGACTAAGATTGCATGCTGGCAACCACTAGTTCGAGCCATTGTGGACGCTCTAAGTGAATCTTACTAGTCCGAGTCATTGTGGATGCTCTAAGCAAATATTACATTTGCATGCTTTTGATATTGATTCAAATTGTGGAATTGAGAGGAATTAAAATTAGCATAATTTAATTCTAAATTAAAATTTTTTTGATACCAAACATTGTATTAGCAATTCAAAGTTCCAATTTCAATCATGATACCGAACAAAGTTTGAGGACAATTGATTGTTGGCAAATGAAACAAAAATAACTATAACAATATCTCATGTAAAGAGAAAACTCAAACCACTTCCTATCTCTAATTGGGTTTAGAATGAAATCCCATAAATTTATACTCATGTTATCAGAGTAGGTCATCGACGATAAGCTAAATTTAATTGATCTATCGATATATCTAGATTGGAATTGAAAAATAACTGACACAATAATAAGCTTTAAAATCGAACCAATTCTATTGATCGAACCTAAAGAAATGGAAACCATGAAAGCAAAGTGTAAATGCTTCACATGATAGCCTATCATAAAACAAAGTGTGTTGATAATTTATAAATTGTAGATTTCGACGATATATGAAATCCTTTCTCAAAATTTTTGAATTCTAATAAATCATTAGTACATTATTCGAGTCAAACAAATTATATGGACGAAACAACACTATATATTTGAAGATTAAAAAATTGTTTAAGATTACTCGGTGTTGATTAATTAGTAAATTGAATAGTACTAAATATGCATGATGTGCTCACTCTTTAATTCAAAATTGCATTTAGAATTTCTTCTTTCATTAATGTGTCCTCCTATCCATATGCTATCAAAACTCTATAATCTCATTTTCAAGAAAGTACTAACAGATTACTGACAAGTTATGCATTGAAAGTGTCACCAACTAGGATAAATAATTCAAGGTGATATTACCATTTTGACCCTCAAAACACAAAACCACAAGAAGCCAAACACCCTTTTATAAATGCAATAAGCATTACCTCACTCTAGGGATTAAAGTATCAATCAAAAGAAGCCCACTACTTGAAGCTTCATGTGCTATTGTTGTGTCTAGCCATTGTATCCTGACAAGGAAAGGCTATACATGATCATAAATCCATGAAATCCTTCAACATGGTATGCATGAACATCAAGAACCATCGCCGAGGTTGATCACTTCATGCATTTCTTGGATGTGGCTGCCTTTCATTTTCTTGATTGAAATTTCTGACCCTTCCTTGCTCACAAGATTCTCCCCACCATCCATTGCTGAGATGTTAGTTTCACAAGTCTCTTCATCAAATTCAGCCACGACTTGATGAAAGTCAGGTGAAGTAGTAGTGCTTTGGATTTACTGAGGGCATGGTTTTCCCCTTTTTAATCTGAACGGAGAAATGTCACCTTTAAAGGGGATTTATCTGACCTGAAGGCTTCAAGCTCGTAAAAGAAAAACTAACCTTTAGATGAAGAGGCAGCATGCTGTTGCTGTTTCTTCAACGTGTCTGCTTTTCTTCTTTTGTTTTCTTTAGTCCTGATTGATATCATAAAACAGGTCAGTTTTTTTGTTTCCATAAATGCGAAATGATGTTAAGATTTATCAGAGTTCAGGTTTAGGATAATGCTGAGTGGAGAATGCCAATTGTGAGGACTCCCCCCCAAGATCAATGCTTAAGGAAGAAAAGATACCCAGACTGATATAAAGGTTCCTAATTCCCCGACCCTTTGGTAGTTGAATATTGCAACACTACGTCAGAATTTCTTATATCTCCTGGCTTAACATTGAATATAGATAAGAAGATTTTTCACACACCACGACAATAACAATATAGTTTGAGGATGCAGGCATGAAAAGCATTCTAAGGTTAAGAAATTCATATTAAATCTCTTTTAATTAAACTTACTTGGTAAGCTCTCTGGATGGAGATGAATGACCGGTTACTTGTTTCTGTAACGATTTTGTCAAACTTTACATCCGCAACACAACAAAAAAAATTTAAACATAAGAGGATGAAAAATAATATTATATGACAAGAAATCTTACTTGTGGAGACTGCTCATCATGAAACAGTTTCAATTTTTCTTTTATCAGATTCAAGAGCTCTATTTCATCATCATCATACAAAATCTGTAAGAACATAACTAGATGCATTACAAATAGAAATATAATTGAGAGCACAAACAGAGGCATGAGGACAAATGCATTATGTAGTATCCCTACTCAGATAAAGTTTCTGCCCAAGTTGACGTAAAGTGTAGGAAACAAGGTATTGCCTTTTCCATGGTTCAAACAATCTGAGGCCTTAATCCTATATGCCCACGAATTTAAAGCTATGAACAAGTACTAGTAGGATTTAGTGCCTATAACCCACATTAAAAAGTAGTATTGGAGATGGGAGCTTGAGTATGGTACAGACAGCAAATGAAAGAAGGAAGTCTCGCTTTAACAGTGCCTGGATAAAACCTGCATGTTATGAAAGCTAAATGTGAGAAAATCTTGGTATTTTCCAGATGAAGCATATCTAAAATCCAAAACTATGAAGACATTGAATACGTTGACTGTGTGAACTAAAACTAAGTTGTTCCTAGGACTGCAGAACCACCACAAAGATGATGCACAATACCCTGGGTATTTATTCTGAGGATCTCATCATGATATAACAAACCAGTAAAATGAAAACTAAATCTAACCAGTGATACCAACAGAGAGCAACCAACTTCTATATTTAGAAAATTTATTTCATCCTATTAGTCTAGCTTCCAAGCGGCTTATCTCTCAATTGGGAAGGAACAACTCCGGAGTACGGTTTCTAAGTCGCATGCAAGACAGCAAGTGTGTGTTGGACAGGTAAGACAAAGGGACTTCATTATCTGAGATAGGCAACAGTTCACCTGTTTTTTATGCCTTCAGGACAACTTTGAACTTAATCAGTCTTTAAGAAGTGTCTAACTTCCAACATCTTTAATGCTAGTATTAGACAACGGGCACCACTGTTCATTTCCTAAACAGTGCCAAGTACACGACAAAACTTAGTGACCATCCAATAAAATCTGGAGAAATAGAGCATATCTAAGAGAGCAGTGGTGCTCATTTTTCTTAGTGATCAACCATCCAATTAAATCCAAAAACATGTGTTAATGTTAGTACATCATCTTAGTATTTTTAGGGACAATTATGAATTGAAACGACAATTTCAAAACAATCGAAGATAAAACCACTTATTGAACTTTTAGAAGCAAGAAAAGTTATACGAAAGTATGGTATGGTGGTGACTTTTGGGGAATTTTCTACTGCAGAAATACTTACTTTTGTTTTTGAGAGGGTCTAAAATAGAAATACTTAGGACACAAGAAATGAGGTTCATTTTAAGGCCAAACCTGAATAACTTAAAATAATGCCCATTTCATCTGAAGTAAGAACTCATTGAAATCAACTACCAGAAAGATATAGTTTAACATGCCCACTTACATTTCATCCATTGGCCACCACACTTGTATCCTTAAACTGATTAACTCTTCTCCAAAATCCACACGTGGCTTTCTTTGACTTCTTCTGAATGGAAGTGTATTGAAACATATTAAAAAAAATTATGCATCTCCAAGGATGTTTTAATTAACACCATATTATACGATAGAACATGATGGTACTATCCTTTTCCAAATTGGCTGATAGGAGATCCCTGGCATCTGCATAAATTATTATTCCAAACAATTGACATAGTTGTACGGGAAAAGTCCATCAAACACAAGACAGATAATGACCTTTCATGCAGCATCATTCGGTACATATTCATGGGTAAATAGACTTATTATCTCACAGACAGTACCTGAGGTGAAAGGTGTGATGTTTTTCTTCTTTGCTTGTGTCACCAATTACACCTCCTTTCTTTTCCACCCTCATCTTACTTTGATCCAGCAATAACCCTTTCACCAGTCTTCTTCGTGCATCATCTCCCCCTCTCTTCATTTTCAAGCGATTTTGCTTTTCATTGTTGATGTAAACTCCAGGTCCTTGTGCTGATTAACATTTTTCTTATGAGACTGACCATTTTTTGGTAAGATCAGTCTACTAAAAGAATCTTTTTCTCAATGACTGCTTACC